>NC_072738.1:29738692-29853230 GCF_026930045.1 Uloborus diversus
TTCCGAAAAGTATTCACCAAAAGTGAAAATACAATCACCCAAGTGTATCATATCATCAGGCTGTGGAGAAGCCTCAATGTTCATTTTCATGTTCGTTGCATCCCATCTGTTTCATCTTCAGGCTTCAAAGTTTCAGAATGATTTTCACCAGCGCTAGTCATTCTTAACTCTCATAGGATTAGGAGTCACAATACTAAAACAACTTCCTGTGAACTTAAAAAATAAATCAAACTAGGTTTTAACACTAGCTGGTGAAGAAAAAATCCTAAGTACATAGAATAAAATTTCACGATCTCTTTCAAAGCTCAGAATCATCCTGAAAATGATTCTCCAAACATCCACTATAAACCAATGAATATTCACTTTAACCAATGAGAAGTGTACATAAGTCTCTTGCTACTGACGTCATAGAATATCACACGAACTTTTGAGCAGAGTTGAGTTGTTTTCCTCAGTATTCAGATTTTTAGAAATGCCAACACTTTGACTTCCAACTTCACCCTGACCTACTACGAGTAATTTTAAGATGGTAGCAGGTTTTCACATCACATCGAATGCCGATGACGTTTTCGCATCTCACGCATGACATGATCAATCACGTGTAATTGATCATGTCAATTTGCATGAGATGCGAAAACGTCATCGGCATTCGATGTGATGTGAAAACCTGCTACCATCTTAAAATTACTCGTAGTAGGTCAGGGTGAAGTTGGAAGTCAAAGTGTTGGCATTTCTAAAAATCTGAATACTGAGGAAAACAACTCAACTCTGCTCAAAAGTTCGTGTGATATTCTATGACGTCAGTAGCAAGAGACTTATGTACACTTCTCATTGGTTAAAGTGAATATTCATTGGTTTATAGTGGATGTTTGGAGAATCATTTTCAGGATGATTCTGAGCTTTGAAAGAGATCGTGAAATTTTATTCTATGTACTTAGGATTTTTCTTCACCAGCTAGTGTTAAAACCTAGTTTGATTTATTTTTTAAGTTCACAGGAAGTTGTTTTAGTATTGTGACTCCTAATCCTATGAGAGTTAAGAATGACTAACGCTGGTGAAAATCATTCTGAAACTTTGAAGCCTGAAGATGAACAGATGGGATGCAACGAACATGAAAATGAACATTGAGGCTTCTCCACAGCCTGATGATATGATACACTTGGGTGATTGTATTTTCACTTTTGGTGAATACTTTTCGGAAACGTACACGCGTGCATATTAGAAGATATACGTGTGGGAAAGATGGTATTTTTCGACCAACTATGGATGGTATTTCCTTAGAACCAGATGTGTGGAGATCACTTATTTCAAGCCTACGTAAAAATATAAATCAAAAATTAATCGAAGACCGTGATTTCGCTTTTGTTATAAAAAAGGAGAGTCGAGTGCGAATGGTAACATCTGTGTTAGTGTGCAAAGATTGTTCAAACTGAAACGAGAAGTGTTCCAGTTGATGCCTGATAGAGTTCTACTTTTGGAAAAGCCAGATTGACAAATTGTGTTACGCGTCCCCTTGTATCTCACGTAGTGTCAAAGACAAACTTATGACTTATACTCTAAAAGAGTACATCCTTTCGGAAATTGAGAAAAAATATCCCTGTGATTGTCGATGTGATAAAATCAGCACATATACATCCCAAGAAGTTGGTAAACTGGCTGATTCTCTACGTAAGTGACTATTTGATGAGCTCATATGCAACATAAAGTACCTTTCTAAAAAGAATGTGTGGGTTGTAAAAATGGATTCATTTTTTACATGAGAGTGCATGAATGTGAATCATTAACAAGGGGTCGAAAGTTCGACACTTTTTTCGAACAGACTCTTTTTAATGTTAGTTGGGAAAACTTGACTCGTGACTTCGTTACTTTGAATGTTGATAGTCCATGTTTAAAATGTCATGTGTCTGATTTATTTGATGCAATCGATGTTAAAAATATGCTTGAAAGTTTTGAAGAGTTTTACTTAAAGATGTAAGTTTATTTAATTGTCTTTTACTGTGTGTGTGAATAAATTGTGTTTATCATTTTAAAAGAGACTTGTGTTTTTATTGAGTTGTTGAATATGGTTGATGGATTATACTTTGAAATCACTCTTACATATATTTTTTATATGCACTTTCTTGTAAGTAATCTTTATACTATCGGTGTTGTCTTCATCTTATTGTATGGTTTTGTAATTAAGACTGAATGAAAATATAATTTTTGTGATATTTCTATAGTTTAATACATGCGAAGGACTTCAAATAATGCTAAGTGGAAAGTCAAAATTAGAACCGTAAAGCTTAAACATGACAATGGTTTGAAAACAATACACAGTTATATTCACATACACAAACTCGTACGTATCAATACACTTACATTAAAGAGAAATATTAAAGACTTATAAATTCTCATATGAGATAAGAACGCTCTTTCTTAACTTAGTTGGTCACATGATCGATAAAAGATCCTCACCTATTTGTGATTTGTCATGAAATAATATACATAGATAGATATGTTACTAAGTGTGTAATAGTTTTTATTTTTCTTAAATTCAAAGTTAAAACCAATTTGTTAATTGTAGGATTATATTAAGTGCTAAAAAATGCGATATTTTCGCTTATAATTTCGGTTGATGTGTAAAGTTTTATTACAAGTTCCCTCACACGAATGAACAATAACATGCTAGATGGATATTTGAAAGCTTGAGTGGATGATTTGTAAGTATCTTAAACATTATTATTATTATTTGTAATGCGTGTGTGTTAATTAATACTTAGAGTGCAAAGAGTAAATGGTTAAGTGCTAATGGTTATTAATACTAAGAGTAAAGTGATATTGAGTTTTAAATTTAATTAAATCATTTCGTTTGAAGATTCAGTTGAAAAAATTTTATTTTGTAAGTTTGAAAATTTTTGAAAAAAAAGATTGAAAGGAAAAAAAACAATATGTTACAAAAATATTATTATTATTATTATTTTGATTTGAAAAAAATATTTTTGCGGAAAAATTTACTGTTGTAAGATTAAAAATTTATTTTTATATGATTGAAAAAAAATTGATTTTTTTTAATTAGTGGAAAAATATTACAAGTTTGAGAAATTATTTCTTAAAAACATTTTATATGATTAAAGAAAATAAAAATTTTTGATTTCATTTTCTAAGTAGAAAAATATTACAAGTTTGAAAAAATACTGTTTTGAATCAAAAATCTGTTTTTGAAAGAAATATTCTTACAAGCTGGAAATTTTTTTTATAAGTTTGAAATGAAAAAGAAATTAATTCGAAACTACGAATTAAAATCTAAAATTTTGTTTGGAAAACCTGACATCAGGCTATTGTCGATCTATGTGCTTGATATTTGAGAAACGTGAACTAATATTAATTGGTCAGAAACAGTGACATCACTTGAAAGACGTAGGCCAGGTGGTGAATAATACTAGCACGTGGGGTTTGTTATCTGTTATCGGTAAAGGGGTAGATAGCAATATTGATAAAGTCATTTTCTCAATTCGCCTCGGTGTGTGTGTGTGGACGATCCGAAGTGCTGTAGGATTACGATAGTTTTTTTCAACAGCCGAGTTGATTTGCGATATCACGGCATGTGTTCTGAAAATCGACGATGGGCAGCCAGCCGTATGCAGCGATTTCAAATAAAACATGCGTGTAATTGTAATTTTGTGAGATTGAGTTATAATTAACAATCCACTTATTACAATTCCATTCACTGTTTTTAAATAACTTCGCGATAGCTGGTACTTGAGGGATTTCACCCCAAAAAGGTTAGTCTTTTGTACTTAATTTTAGTCAGTATTTAGCTATAACTTAATTTGTCAAAATTTAGATTAAGTTTCTTAATTTAACGTATAGCTGTCCATTTGAATGTATCGTTCGAAAAGGATAAAGACTAAAATAAATGATATCGATTTTGTTAAAGAAATTAGTTGTTAAAGTAAAATATTATTGGGAAAATGAAATAGCCAAAGTGATTCTAATTCATGAAGGTTGAAAATTTTGTTTTATTCTAACAAGAGTGCTTGTATGAAAAAAAAAATAATAATAATAATAAAGTAAAACACTATGCGATAAAATGACTAAGTTAAATACTAATCAAAAAAATAATTAATAGAGTTGATTAAATAAAATGTGATAAATTAAATGAAACTCTTGAAAAGCATATAAAGTGATGAAATGTAACTTGAGTGCGAAATTTGCTTACTGGAAAAAAATTAAATAAGTTGATTTTTTTTTAAATCGTGAAAATTTATTAATGATAAGTGTTAATTACTACTAAGAGTAAATTGATTGCAAGTTTTTAAAATAAATTAGTTGGATGAAAATTGTAGACATGATAATGTTTCGAAAAATTTGTGGGTTCGATTCCTGTTACTAATTGTGAAAAATTTCTAAGTTTAAAAATAACGAGGAAAAAAAAAAACGATAAAGTAAAAACAAGCAAGAAAATGATTAAGTTAAATACTAAGCGATAAAATGACTAAGTTTAATACTAATCAAAAAATAATTAAATAAAATGTGATAAATTCAATAAAACTCTTGAAAAGCATATGTAGTGATAAAATGTGACTTGAGTGCGAAATTTGCTTACTGGAAAAAATTAAATAAGTTGATTTTTAAAATCCATGAAAATTTCTTAATGATAAGTGTTTATTAATGCTAAGAGTAAATTGATTCCAAGTTTTGAAATGAATTTCAGTAGAAGTTATTTTTCGGTAAGTCTATTTTTAAAATTTGCTGACATGAAGTTTTGATACTCGACTTATAATTTTAACATTTCTCGGGTTCTTCATTGATGTTTAACTTTTTTATGTGATGTGTTTTATTTTAGCGTAGGTAAAAATAATTAAATAAAAGTGAAATTTATAAATTGTAATGAAAATTCTGTTAATGAAATTAGTTGGTTGTAAAGTAATATTTTGGAAAAGCTGTAATGAATGATAAATAGTAAAACGCAGTAAGTAAAATAGTAAAGTATGGTAAAGTAAAATAAAATAGTCAGAGGGGATTTAATTCATGAAAGTTGAAAATTTTGTTTTATTCCATCAAGAGTGTTTGCATGAAAAAAAAAAAAAAAATAAATAAAAATAAAGGAAAATATGATCAACTTAAATATCGATGATAAAAAATAATTATTAGAGTTAATTAAATGAAATGCGATAAATTAAATGAAACTCATGAAAAGCATATGTAGTGATAAAATATAACTTGAGTGGGAAATTTGGTTACAGTAAAAAATTATTTAAGAAGATAATTTTTAAAATTCATGAAAATATTTGATAGTGATAAGTGTTAATTAATACGAAGAGTAAATTGATTGTAGATTTTGGAAAATTAAATGGATAAATGTATAAAAATAATAACGTATGTGATAATGTAAAATAATAATAATGAAAAAGAATCAAAGACGATGAAATGAATCTAAATCGTAAATGAGTTGCTATTTTAGTAAACTCAAACTAGAGTGAAAAGCATTTTAGTAGGAACATGTTAAAATCTCTTGTGCTAAGAAAAATAAATAACTTTTAAGCATAATTTTGTAACTGGAATAAATGTATGATAAAATGATTAAGTTAAGTATTAATGAAAAAGTAATTATTACAGTTAATTAAATGGTATGTGATAAATTCAATGAAACTCTTGAAACGTATATGCAGTGATGAAATGTAACTTGAGTGCGAAATTTGCTTACTGGAAAAAATTAATTAAGTTGATTTCTTAAAATCCGTAAAAATTTGTTAATGATATGTGTTAATTACTACTAAGAATAAATTGATTGCAAGTTTTTAAATTAAATTAGTTGGATGAAAATTGTAGACCTGATAATGTTTCGAAAAATTTGAGGTTTCAATTCCAGTCACTAATTGCGAAAAATTTCTAAGTTTAAAAATATCGGAAAAAAAACGATAAAGTAAAAACAAGCGAGAAAATGATCAAACTCTAAAATATACTAAAAAAAAAAAATCGAAATCACGAAAAAATAATCTAAGTCTGAAATGCTTGAAATTAGTTAAAGACTAAAAAGTTAAGAAAATAGTTAAAGACTGAAAATAATTGAAAAACGCTAAAATAGTGAAAAAAAAAAAAATCAAAGTGCTAAATGACAGGAAAAAACGTTAAAGTTCAAAATGTGTGAAAGAATATTTAAGTTAATTATTTCTTCGAAAATTTAACAAGTAAGAAAAAATATTTTGTTGTATGAAAGTCAAAAAAAAAATTAGTTAAGAAAATTATTTCTTCGAAATTTTTACAAGTTAGAAAAAAATATTTGTCAATTTGACAAAGAAAAAAGAAATTAGTTAAGAAAATTTAACAAGTTAGAAAAAATAAAAATGATAAAGTTTGAAATGCATGAAAAAGAAAATCAAAGTTTAAAATATATTTCAAGTCCACAAAGCATTGAACCAAATCTAAAATCTCGAATGGGTTGTATTTAAATAAATCTTTACTTAAGTGAAAACTTTGTTATTATGAAAAATAATAATAATGATGATAGTTTCAATTATGAGCTGAAATACAGTTAATGATATGCCATGATTAGTACTAAAGAGTGAATTAACTGATGGTTTTAAAATTAATTTAATTGTAATATTCGTTGTCATGGTACAGATTCACATTAAGACTGAAAGAGTAATGAAAAATATAGCATAGTGGTTAGCATACGTTTTTGCTAACTCAAAGTTTGGGTGTTCGATTCCCGGCCGCCACATTCTGTAAAAATAAAAATAATTAAATTCGCAGAAATATTCAAAAGTCCGGAAATAAAAAAATCAACCTCTCAATAGATGGCGCCACGAACGTTCTTAAAAGTTGCCATCCAAAAGTTAAAACGTAGCAACAAGTGTTGCCAACTGAAAACTAAAAAACTCTGGTTGTCATAACAACCAAAACTTTGACGTTGCCATTCAAAAAGTGAAAAACCTCCTAGTCTTCTATGACTAGAAAAACGACAAAGTCCAAAAGCGCGGGAAAATATCTAAAAACGCGGGAAAAACCCCCGTCACCTTCTTCAAGATTCAGGCGCAACCCCAAGGTCAACCCCAAGGTCGGGAGGAAGTGTTAGGAGGAAGATCGTTAGGGGGTGGAGGGGCAGCCCAAGGTCATCCCCAAGGTCAGAGGGGGAGTGGGAGGCGGCTATGAGCCGCAGAGCCGCCTCCTGGCGCAGAACTGTCCTTTTCCCTCTACTTTTAAGGGCTAAAACCCCGATTCCTGAGCATTGAAGGACTTCTTTGCTAAATTTGGCCAAGATTCAACGAAACTTTATTTGTTTAAGAAAAGTACCCTATGGGAATATGCCTAACGCCCTGCATAGGTGGCGAAACCCCCCTAAATTTTTGAATATCAAAGAACCTCTGTGCCAAAATTGGCAGAATTTGGCAAATTTTTCGAAGATACTTCGAGGTTCCTTCACACAACAGAATGATTTCCTGATTTCCTGATAGTTCTAACATTTCCAAGCGACTCTAATGAATTTTGTTGTGATCACGTTCCTTCATAATTCTTGTCAATATTTCTTTAAAAATTAAATTCATTTTGTTCATTTTCAAGCCTCTGTTGCGGATTACTCGGCTATTTCTTACAACCACCTAATGTGTTTAGTGTTTTTCATAAATATTTTACTGGAATTGGGAATAACATTTGAAGTTATCGACTGCAAATCTTCCGCCCACGTCATACATCAAGTGTTTTTGACTTACTCTTTGAATGCAACGACCTCGATAGCGCAAAATATGCTGCTTTTGTAAATTTATCCTATAAAAATCTTTTAATCGAAAATAAATAAATGAATGCGGCTACAGTTTCCTGAATGGAAAATAATTGCACTACTATAGAACACCATTTTTCAATTTTAATCAATCCCACCCACCCTGCAGCCGGCACTATTGTAATAACAGGTGACAAAACCTTGGAATGCAACCTAATTCTATTAATAATATACTTTTCTTGTAAATGCGAGGCTTTTTAGAAATATATTTTGTTTATTGGCTGCAAATGGCGTGCCATTAGCTAACACGCAATTGGCTTTCAACTCCACTTACCTGTACCATGATTGGATGCAATAATTAGGCAATAAACGTTTTTTGTTGTACATGATTTATTCTTCGTTTAGATTTCGCATACACAAATAACATTCTATATTTATACAGCAATTGTAGATAACGAATTTCCTGTTTTGAAAATCTGAATTTTATATCCAAAGCCTTTTTAAAAGTAGTCTGTATCAGAGACATGAGATTGTTTTGCTTTTTCTTGCAAATTTCTCTGGACATAAATGTACGAGATCGTTAAAACTATCGATAGTTATCTATAATCATGGTATTTCTGTACATAAGTAGGCCGACAATCAAACGTGAAAGCATTCCAATTACGATTTCGTTATTGAGTTTTTATTTTTAATATTTGTACGACTGGAGAGAACAAATGTGATTAAAAAAAAGAAGGCAATTGAACTTTTCCATGTTTGTAAGTGTCTATGAGAAAAAGATTTTGAGCAAAGTATATTAGCAGGGGTCGGCAAATAACTTTAGTTGAGGCCCGGACACTTTTGAAAATTTTAATCGAGATCCTGAAGAAACCCTCATGTTCTACAGTCTGTAAGAGTTAAAAACTTAAATCAGTCCAAACAATTATTTCCAAAATACTAGAAAACGTAGCACCTAAAGATATAGTGGCTTAATTTATTTGTGTAATTTATACTTTCAACTTGGACCAACCCGCCAGTTGCTCCGACTGATGATATATATCCTTACTTCAAAATGTAATTATTATAATTGTTGGAAAAAAAAATAATAAGATGAAGAAGAAACACAATGGAAAGTATTTTCAAACAATGGTGAACATAATTTCATGCTTTGATGAATAAACTACTTTTGGGGCGCTAAATTTTTTTTTAATGCAATTTATTGCTTTGAAGGAAGGATAGATACCAAAAGTTGAAATTAAAGCACAGTTTTAATTTTTCTTTAGTGACGTTTAGAGGGAAGAAAGTGGGAATCGATGGACGTTTCCTGGAAGCTTTTCGAAATTAAAGTCTTAAAAGCGTAGTTTTTGTCAATATTAGGTGCGGTTAAAGAGTCGAACGTGCTCTTTGGGATTCTGTATTTTATTCTAATCTTTACAAAAAAAAAAAAAAAAAAAATTAACTCTAATTTGAATTTCGAAACTTAGAATTCAAATTATGTTTTTCGCAATCACGAGTTGCGATAAGACTCTACTGGTTAGAGTTATTGTTTCTAGAAATGGCTCCCCCGCCCAAGCATGTCCCTCCTCCTGGGTACTTACGTGTATATAGTTGTGTGCGTGTGTGTGTAGGCTTACGTGTGTGCACGTAGGCGTGTGTATGTGTGTAAAGGCGTGCGCGCGTAGGCGACTGTGTATGAGCATGCGTGTGTAGGACATGAACGCCATCGCCCAGCAAAAGTGGATTCCGGCGGACAGTGCTCAGGACCAGCCGCGCCGCCGCCGGTGGACGGTGGTGCTGCAGGCCTGGTCCAAGCTGAAAAAGGAACCGGAACATCAAGGACTGTCAAGTGAGAACAATAAGCAATCGTGATTGCTCAAAAAAAAAAAAAAAAAAAAAAAAGAAAAGATGAAGAAGATGAAACATAATGGAAAATATTTGAAAACAATGATGAACACAATTCCTTGCTTTGCTGAATAAACTGCTTTTGGGCCGCTATGAAGGAATGAGTTTGTAATGACATTCTGTGCTGTTAGTCTTAGTCCTAATTAATTAATACCTAATGTTCTTTGCAAAACATTTTTGCCGCTCATTCTGTTAATGTTTTAACTACAGGGTGTCCTGAAATACACTGACTATTTTCAAAAATTTGTAACATAAAAACAGTTATTGATAAGAAAAAAAAAAATCCTGCAGAAAATTCATCTGGTGGCCGTAAGTGCTACCTAGAGTTGCAAATTTTATTTAAATTTTTTTTCTAATAGATGGCGCTGCAGATAGTAAGCCTTTAAACCAAAGAAAGATAGCAAATGACATCATACTTTATACATGTTATTAATGAACAAAATTACAAGCAATATTTTTCAATGTCTACCGTCGGCTACAATCACATGTCGCAATCGGAAAAAAATTCAGTGAAGTTCAATTCTTCCTTTTTGATTTACGGGTTTATTATCTGAAGCGCCATCTGTTGAAAAAAATGAACTAAAAATTGGAACTCATGGGGGAAGAATTTACGACCCATCATATGAATTTTCTGCAAGAATCTGTTTTTAATCATTAACCGTTTTCATGTTATAAATTTTTGAAAACAGTCAGTCTATTTCAAGGGCCCCTGTATTTTAATATAAAGATTACAATGTTTATCAAAACGAACTACATTTAAAACTGTATTTAGTCTAACTAGTAAGATCTAATTTCAGAGTTTTGAAAAAGTTTAAAGTATTATCAGCAATTTGAACATTCATCACCGAAAGAGTATAAAGAGTATAGTATATGACGCCAGAGGGACACAGCGAAGAACTCTCACCTCCCAGAACCCTTAGTTGCATGCAGGCTTTAATTCCTAACGAAAAAAGTGCCCTATAGTCTTCAGGTAAATAGCCTGATGCCACCAATTACGAGGAATATAATTGAAAATGGAGGGGGGGGGAGCTCTCCTGCAAATGAAGCCCTTTTTGTAAGAATTGCCAATCCGAGAATGCTAATATGTGATGAACTCTATAACCGCCCCCCCTCCCCCTCACAAGTAAACAGAAAAATCATGAGGATCATCTGAGTTACGCAAGGTGAAAAGAAAAGGGGAGAAAGAACTTTTCAAAAAAATAAATTAATTAAAATAATTGTAAAAATGTTAAAATCTGGCTGCATTCCTTGATTCCTAACACTTGAAATTAACAGAAACAAATAATTTTTCTCTCCTTTTTTTTTGAGCAATCACGATTGCTTATTGTTCTCACTTGACCGTCCTTGATGTTCCGTTCCTTTTTCAGCTTGGACCAGAGCCTCTTCAGCACCACCACCCGTCGTCCTCCAGGCGCGGCTGTCCCCCGGTCCTGAGCTATCGGCTTCTCCTGGTCGGAGGCGTCCATGTCCTACACATACACAAGCACGCTCACACACATACAAACACACGACTTCACACACCCCTACACACACTTCTACACACACTCATGCCTGCACACAGACACAAACAGACATGCCTACATATACACACACACGAACGCCTACACGCACACGCGCGTACACAACACTCACTCACACACATGCATACATACACTTACACACACGCACCCACAAACACACACATGCGCCTACACAAACACACACGCGCATTCATACACACACACGCTCGTGATTGCGAAAAACATAATTTGAATTCAAGATGCCAAAAATTCAAATTAATTTTTAAATTTTTTTTTTTTTTTTGAAAGCATTTTTTCAATTTATAAAAAAATATTTTGTGTTCTAGTACAACTAACATATTGATGTATAAATTAGTCTTTTATGAATTTATTTGAAGAAATGTTTATCCAGCGAAATAAATACTGTCTGTTTTCTTTTGCCGAAGCCTCTCGCGAATTTGCGCATGCGTCAGATCTGCTCTGATTTTATCAAAATAGGGATGGAAACCCAGAAGTAGAAAAATGCAAAATAACATGTTCTGCATTTCCTCCTCCAAAATCGCGTCAAAAAAGATAGAGACAACAATTGCGAGCGGAAAGGGCCCATCTTCAACCCTTTGCCCCTTTTTAAAATGGAATCCATCCCAAGTGCTACCCTTCGCTTTCGCGATCGGACAGTAATCTTTTTTTCGCTGTCGTTAAGTCCTATCCTTGCACAGTTACACCTTCATCCATAAAACGACCTTGTTACACTTCGATCGAAAGCTTTTTAATTGACGGGCACAAAAGTTAGCTGAATATACTTTTCAGTTGTATATTTACTTTAACTTAAAAAAACTGGTAGTAAAGAAAAGTGTTTTTTTAAGATCTGGTAATTGATACTTGCAGAAGCAAACTTAAAAAAAAATTTGGGTGAAATATGAAGGTTGCTTTTGCTAACTGAGTTGTTATGATAAATATAGTTCTATGAAAGGGGAAATACAGCTTGTCTATTTGAGAAATTGCAATTTCTGGCTGGTAATTAGTTGTCATCTTTCACAGTAGTTAGTAAATTTGTTACTAGCCTATATAGGAATAAAACTTCTAATTGCTGAAACACTGACCTCGCTTTTAAACTACCCCTTTTCCAGAGATAACCCCCCAAGGGCGCACCCCCCTAAGTATCACGAAGACCCCCCCCCCCAAAGCAAGAGCACTCCCTCCCAAAAATGAGAAAAATACCCGGTAAACCACCCCCTCTCCTAAAAATTTCAATGGCGCAGTCTGGGCCACAACCCCCCCCCCCTGCAGTTGGGCACTCCAGCTTTTTCATATATAAATTATTTATCATTGTCGCATTTTTTTTCACTATCGATGACGACAAGTATAGAATAAAGACGTGAAGATAAAAGATTCCGGAGTAATGTACTTTTTCATTTTTTCCGGAAAACATTTATTTTTACAAAAGAAGTCGTTTCAAGATTTGTTCCTAGTACACAAGAATTAGTGAAAGTAATTCAAGTTTTTTTATGTGAGTATTAAAATACAATCGATCATCAGAGCTATTCAAATTAATATTAATATTAGTCAAATAAAACAGCAAAAGAATGAAACACACGTATAATATTGCATGGCTTTTTCGAAGGTCTCATCTATGATGAATAAGTGAGTGTACGAGTAAGTTTTCAAGGTAAAATAATTTAAAAATTGGTATACAAATTTTCTGGTTTAATGAGGCCATGTCACTCGTCTTAAAGGACAATTTATGGCTCTATTTAATGGTGAGTCGTGCAGTGGACATACATTGCTAGTAGTTGTAAATCTAAATCCAACTTTTGAAGTCCATCAAACTTCCCTCTCATATTTGCCGTATTTGTCATAGCAATCCTCTTAAATCTTGAAAAGATAAGTCTAGGCGTACGAAAGCAATTTTGGAGTAGATTAAATAGAATCTTTTGCCTTGATATCTGGGGATCGAAACAGGCCTAAAAGTAGGAGCATCCCATGAGAGGTCACAGGAGATCATTGTGACCTCCCACAAAAATTTTCCCTTGTTCAGAAAATTTTGTCTGACGATTCGGCAAAAATATCATCACCCGACAAAATTTGGAGTTCTATTCGTCAAAATCATCATTCGGCGAAATTTGGAGTTCCAGTCGGCAAATTGAGAAGTTTTGTCCTCCTAAAAAATTAAGTTCGAGGCGATCCTGCCTGTTAATTCCATCAAAGCTTCAAATTTCTGTCCTCCTAAAAATTTAAGTTCGAGGTGCCCCTGCCTACTAATTCAACCAAAGAATCAATTATATTCCATTCGGCAAAATGAGAATTTCTGTCCTCCTAAAAATTTAAGTTCGAGGCGCCCCTGCCCACTAATTCCACCAAAGCTTCAATTATCTTCCATTCGGAAAATTGAGAATTTCTGTCCTCCTAAAAATTTAGCTTCCAGGCGCCTCTACCTACTAATTCCACCAAAGCTTCAATTATCTTTCTTTCAGTAAAATGAGAATTTCTTTCCTCCTAAAAATTTAAGTTCGAGGCGCCCCTGTCTACTAATTCCACCAAAGCTTCAATTATTTTCCATTCGGCAATTGAGAGTTTCTGTTCTCCTAAAAATTTTAAGTTCGAGGCGCCCCTGCCTACTAATTCCACCAAAGTTTCAAATAAATTCCATTCGGCAAATTGAGAATTTTTGTCCTCTTAAAACTTTTAGTTCGAGGCGCCGCTGCCTACTAATTCCTCCAAAGCGTCAATTATCATTGACTCCTCAAACGAAAAAAAAAAACTCTTCCTCAAGTAAAGCACTTGCCACTCCCCCTAAAAAAAGGCACACACACACAAAACTATTGGAAGAGGTCCCCCCCCCCCTCCCTTTCCAAACTTCAAGCAGTCGGTGCTACTGGAATCAAGCATGTCATTCGTGATTAAAACATCGCCAAGAACTGCTGCCAACAATCTCAGCAACCCTAACGTTGTGTGCGAAAGTGGAACTTCAGCAGATCCCGAACGGTTGTATGCTAGAGAAGCGATGTGCTTTGGGATTGAAGTGGCTGGCGGCAGAAGTGCTTTGATCCAGAAGCACCGAGAAAAAGAGCAGCGCTCCGAATTAAGTGTTCGAGAGAGAAAACGAGCCCTTTCTCAAAGAATAAAAAGGTGCACATGATGTGGAGAGCCCGACGAAATGAGAGGAGGTTTTGTGGAGAAGTTATAAACTCTGAGATTTCGTGGTAAAATCGTCGAAATTACTATCGCAAGGTACTTACTTTGCCAAATCGCGGATCTTTTTGAAGTTCGGGGAGAAGGAAAAAGGATTCCTTCAATAACTGATATTTAGTGTGTGGAGTGTAGATTAGTGAATGATACTTCATATCAGCGACAGACTGATCAATAATCTGATGGTGAAAGATTTTTAATCTTTCGTTTTCTTAAGAGATAATTTGTCTTCTTTGGGATCAATTATTTCTTAGGGATTCTTCTTTTCATTCAATTCTTTTTTCTATATTCATTTATCTCCTAGAAATAAAGTTTAAATTTCATTCACAGAAAAACATTCTAAATCAAAGATTTTATTAGTTTAAGTACTGACTACTTCATCTAACTACTTCATACAAGTGTTTGAGCATCTATTGCTGCAAATTTGTGCTTTGTTACTGTTGAGGTAAAAAAATAAAAAAATCTAGTTTTACCAAAAAATCAATATATCTTTATAAAATAGTTGAACTTTATGTGGGGGGGGGGAGGATATGAGGTGCACATGGGCTGCTGGTGCACTAAAACAGTGGGGGTAAAGAAAGGCACTGGGGGGGGGAGTTTAGGTGGGCGTCGCCCCTGAAGTTGACTTTAAAAAAATACACAATTGAATTTTAACGTCATAATTAATTAAATGACCTCTCCTAAAAAAATCGAGACATGAACACAAAAATCGTCGGGAATGGCACGGTAAGATTCCTTCCTTCCAACTCGAAGCTTCATTTTTAGATTGCTTGCCTGGTAAAAGTCAAAGAAGGGGGGGGGGGGAAGCATGAAAGAAGGCTAAAATGCATTTCTAAAATAGTGCTTAAAAATATTTAAAAAAGTCAAAAAATAAATATAATAATAACAAAATTGTTTAAAAAATTAAAATGGGAAATTAAGGTTATGAGATGGGGAAAATGTGTATAGGTGTGCCAGTCTGTTTGTCCCCCCCTGATAACTTTTGAGTGAACAGACCGTTTCGAACAGATTTTTTGTTCGAAATATCTTGTTTTTAGTATTTATTTAGAGAGGTTAATTTTCGTCGTCATGGTTATAAATCTGTGGTTTGCGTTCATTCATTCTCAAGCAAATTTACGTATCAAAAAAACTTTTTTTCTTCTTTTGCATGTGAGTGTCTGTGGGTAAATTCTCAGGAAAAACACCTATAAAGGTGACCTTAAATAGCAAAACTTCATCTGAACACAAAAAAAATCCTCAAACTCCTGATTCTTATCATTGAGAAATAAAATTACCATAACTATACACCTGGTAAATACTTCATGATAAGTGTACAGGTGTAAATTGGCCATTAAACTATATCTTTATTCCTGCATTCTAATTAACATTTTTAAAAATTTCTCTTTCGTGTTTTTACCTCGCATATTCCAGTAAAATATTCTTTCATGTAAATTTAAAACAAAATATTTTTAAAAAATAACTCTGAATAAAGTCAATCTATTATCTTTTCATCACAAAGTCAGAACTACGAAATTGTAAAAATGCAAGTGTAAGGAAGTGAATGTTACTGTACTTTACACCCGTTCCCCCCCCCCCCCCCCCCCAGAGACACCGTTACCTATCTCGTTTTTTTTAAACGGTTTGATGAGTCTTTAAGGAGAAATGTATTTGAAAAATTTGAAGATTTATATAGAGTACAATACATTTTTTACAGCAAATTTGGATGCTGTAGGCTGTAACGTAGTGAGGTGTAGAGGTGGAGTGTCCTCTCCCCAGTCATTAGGAATGCCCTTAAATAATATGAAAAACTAATTTTATTTAAGTTCACCTCACGGTCCTAGTCCCCCCCCCCCCCCCACCCCATAGCACACATCAGCGAGTACTGCAGTATTTTATGCGTTTCAGTTCGCCGAACGAGCGTCCAGGGTGGGAAATTTTCAAAAGACGCTTTTTTGAAGCCGCACTTGGCGCCTGCTAACTGAGCCACTGACGCTTCCGAATAAAAGGAGTCGAAACAACGGAATGTCACGGCACAAAACAACTGAAAATTTATACATTCGAACACAAAAACCCATTTTAGCTTTCGGAAAAAGAGAGCAAGACGGAGGGGATGGCCATCGTCCTGATGTACGGGACCACCCTGGATGCCCTGCCTCCTGAGATGTGGCTCCTGCGGCGAAGGAGGAAGTCTCCAGCCAACTGTTGATGATCCTTCGAGGGGGTTGATTTCTGCCAAGAGGTAGGGCCCGGAATTGAACAGTTTACACACCAGGAAGGGGGAGGACAGGAGGTTGAGAAAGGAAGGTGCTAACGAGCCGCCGTGGTTTGACAAGTTGGCTAATAAACGTGAAAACTTCTACAAGCAATGGATGGAATTTGCTACGGCCGGGGGTTAATTTGAAGCTGTTTTACCACGGCGAACTTCCGGGTGTAAGCTGTTATAGTGCATATTGTATTAGATGCCCCTATCGAATTTGCTTTGTTTTGTCATAATTCATCAGGTGCATATTGTTGACAACTATTTCACATGGCCACAAGAGCAGCCAGAAATACATTCTGGAGGGGTTTTTTTGGAAAATAACCTTAAGAAAGGGGATTTTTTGATGAAAAAACCTCCTGAGGAGGTTTTATTGATCAAAACTGCCCTTTCATAAACTACTGTATTAGAACTTGGCATTTATGTTAAAAACCTTTGACTCTGGGGGGTGTTTTTACCCCCAAACCTCCCTCCTCCCTTCGCTTCGCCTCTGCATATGGCCCTTGTCGCTAATGCATAGTAGGGGAATATGGGGCAAAGTGAAATAGCGCGACAAAGTGAAATGGCGAAATACTCACTCTGCTTTTAACTCCACCTATCTAGTTTTATTTTAACTATGGAGTAATACATGTAGTTTTTCCAGTCAAGAAAACGTTATCTTTGAAAATCACAGAATATGATAATACAAGCAATTTTCTAAAATTCATACTCATATTGTAATATTTTGTTGTAAGACAAAACTTATTTTTGGTATTATTAAATTATAAAGTTCTTGTTATTAACATTGCAATTATTTATTGTGATCTACTAAAAGACAGTGCAGTATTTTTTGTTTAATATTAAGCTTGTTTGTATCTTAAATGCTTTGTACAGTTAGTCAAGTGCATGCGGGGAAAAGTGAAATAGTTCATTTCATTAACTTATCCAGTCTTTTATCAAATTACTTAAGTACTCATTTATCAAATAGCTCGTTTACATTTCTTCGTTAATAATTACCTTATTTATTCATTCATTCCCTTCTTTAATTATTCGTCCACTATTTTATAAGTGAACGAATTCAGTTCAGCCTTGTCACAATAAAGCCTTTCCCTGCATGTCATATATTACCAAAACGTATTATCAAATTATCATGCCTTAGTGCGGCGGTGCAAGTTTCATTGTTGATAACGTCAGGAGCGTTACTCGATCATGCGCTATTATATATATATGAGGTTTTAAAGGTTTATGCAGAGTACAATACATATTTACAAAAAAATTGGATGATAGAAATATGATAATTAACAGTTGTATGGAGGTAAGTCTATTTGCGTGTACAGTAATATTTGCATGTTAAGGGAGTAGTTAAAGTTTCAAAATACATTACGAAGTACAATCAAGTATATAAAAAATACATGATCGTAACATTTATAAAACATTCTGATAATCAATTGAAAAACCAAAAATTAACACAAAATGAAAATAGTGAAATAAACGGAACACGGTCTATGGAAATCACTAAAGGGTGAGGGAGGGGGGCTTAGACCACAATAGATAAACTGAAATTCAAAGAGTTTAATTCAAGCTGATAAGCAAAAGTATTTTCATTCTTTGTTTTCTTTTTACTTTTCACAAATATTTGTTCAGCTATTACATTTTATTTTAGAAAATTTATTTATTTCGCTTTATTTATTTATTTATTTATTTGATATTATTATTTATTTATTCATTACTTTCCTATTTAATATTGTTTATTATTTCTTTATTTTTATTTATTCATATGTTTTTTTTTTTTTTTTGTTTACTTTTTTTTGTGGTCGGTAATATGTTGGAATTTGAAGGATAGCTATTCATACACAATGTTCATATTTATTGTGTTTCAAAATTATTTATGGAATGCAGCTCACTTTTAAATAATTTATGAAAATACTAGCAAAAATACCCGGCGTTGCCTGGGTCAGTAATAATTATTAGAAAAAATAGTTACTTGCTTTTGTTTTCTGTTTTAAGTGAAAGAATTTAAAACACATCTTTTTGACGTGATTAAAAATCGAGTTTCTTCCTTACCCATAAAACTAAAATAGCAATAAGTATAAAGAACAAAGTAATATTGATTTAGAAACGAAAGCACGATATTTAAGCATATACAAATTTAAAAAACATGAAATTAATCTTCTCATATTTAAAAAGATTAATCTGTTGATACTTTTTTTTTTAACATGGAGTCTAAAACCTTCTCTGTATGGCTAATGAAGTACGAAGTGATTAAAAAAAAGTAGCTGCGCTCGTAATCCCCTTATACTTGCTTTAGTTATTTCGGGAAATTTCAATCATTGTGGCTCTTGGTGCGATTTTACCGAATTTGCGAAAGTCGTTTCGGGGTACCTTCGATGATGCTCCCCCATTCTTTCCTTACTTTGTAAAACGATATGATATTAATTTTCGTTACAGAGATATCGTCGCTAGATGCTGAGATATTTTTGGTCACCATAAAATGGCGCTAAACAGTTTCATCCGAAATGTTACCAAAATAAGTAATACAATTTGGTGATTGTTTGAAATTGTGCAAAAAGGAAAATTAATGGAAGTTTTTGTGCTGTTTATGGATTTGCCTAATTTAGTTGCTGGATTATTTAACACAGTAAAAAAGGTCTTTTGAAAATTCTTTGATTGGCGATATTTTGTTTACATGGTGAAAGCTGAGAAACATTATGACGTAGTCTTCGGCTTCAAAAACAGCAACGTTGAAAAAACTGCCAAATGCATCAGCTACGGAAATCTTTCTGCAAAAATTTTGGCGATCTGCTGGTTGTTTGGATAATGAGTAAGTGTTCAATCAGCATAAATAATAATAAAAACCATTAATTACATTAAAGTTCCGTTTAAATGGAAAATCATCAGCCAAATCATGTATTATTTGCCAATTTTATGCAAAAATCTTACTTCAAGATTTGACTTGAGAAAAGCCTTGAACAATCACGAAAAGCAAAGAAAGTCAACAATACAACAATTGTCGCTATCGACAGGGAGTTGAGATGATACACTAAATACTGTATTGAGTTGAGGAAAGCCTTCGAACATGGATCTAAAAAGCTCATAACTCGTTTTTTATTCTACTTAGAAATTTCGAACAGGTGCCATCTTCAGCAGAAAAATCAGAACTTTCGATGGACATATAATGTAAATATGTGCAAGTATTTTTTCATCCCAATATTAGAGAATTTATACAAGAATTGTGTTTTATTGCCCCCTAAGGGGGTTTTGCCCCCCATAACGGGACGAAAACTACCCTATGTGTTATTCTGATGCATAAGCTATATTATTGTAAAGTTTCATCAAAATCCGTTCAGTAGTTTTTGCGTGAAAGAGTAACAAACATCCATCCATACATCCATACAGACAAACTTTCGCATATATAATATTAGTAAGACTACCTGTACAAAAAGTGTCATTTACAAAATCAACCACGCATTTAATGATTGGTCTGTATCAAAAAAGGGATAGTCCAGTCAATGAGTGCTCAAAACAGGGGAGTAGCGTGCTTGGAATCAGTGGCGCAGCCACGGGAGGGGTTTTGGGGTTAAAAACCCCTCCCAGAACACAAGCAAATTCATTTCCTCCGTTAAAATCAAGGGAAAAAAGCAGAGTATTTGAACTTTTTCAAGCGGAATAGGCTTCAACAAAATATCTTACTGCTTTTAATGATCGGGAAGCAGTCAGAAATTACTTTTCAATTCTTAAATATAAAAGTTGTATTTCATGATGAGCAACCCACGCCACCGTCCCCCCCCCCCCCCCCCGGTATAAGATAGCTAAAATGGTGTCAATGAAGCTCTACAGGGTATCATAGTCCTTCAGCACTTCCATCACTGCACAAATCCTTTTAAGCTGAGGAAGCTTACCGCACCGGATTTTCTGAAGCTATTAACCAGTTCTCATTGAAAGATCGAAACCGTTATTAGCTAGCATTTGACATTCATAAAGACATGAATGTATTTGAGGAGGAGGTTTTAAATGATCTCGCGAAAAACACAGGAAAAATCAATATAAGATTAAAGTAAAACTAATAATAAATATTCTGTGCTTTTTTCCACTTTCTTCGTTTCATAGCGATATCAGTACGAATTATTAATTGTTTTTAAGCAGTTACTTTGACTGAATAATTACTAATCTGTAGAAATTCTTAGATATTGAATAATTACGCATTGTAAATGAATGAGAAAGAAAGCAACAATTTTCGATTTTGAAAACCCCTCCCAGAAAATTTTTCTGGCTGCGCCACTGCATGGAATATGCGATAATTTTCGACGTCAGAATATTGTTAGGGATAGTTAGTAAGTAAACATACTAAAAGTCCCCGACCCTGGGGGGTGAGCTAAAGGTGGGAGGGAGAGGGGAAGAAAATTTTGGGTTTTTAGAGAAATGTCGGAAACGGTGAAAAAAATGCGTTTGAAATAAAAATTCAAGCTAAATAAACTTACTATGAAACTGTTTCTACAGATATTTGTCAAATTTCCAATAATTTTCCGGGTATATGCTATGAAAAATCGATGATTTTCGGAAAAATTCTCAATTTCATTACTCTTATTGAAATGAATATGTGACGCTATAGCAGGATAATGAAAATTTTAATAATAGAAATAAGGTAAATGTAGCTGACCGGCAGCACCTTTTTGTAATTATAGTTTTTATTACTTTATTACTAATCATATTTTGAAAGTATTTATATGGAATACGGACTGGCAGTAATTAGAAAATGAAAATATCATCTTTAAAGTGACATCTTGGTTCCATTCTAAGGCGGAAAGGTCATGTCACCATCAGTGGAAAAGTTGTTCTTAGAAATTGGTAATGTATTGATGTCATCGTCTTCCCCTTTGTCCTGGATAATTAAATTGATTCCGTTGTTGCAACTGCCCTTGCAATACAAGCTTGCAACAGAGTAGTCTAACGATGATTTTCTACAAGTGACCTCCTGGTCACTTGTAGAAAAGCAATCTGTCAAAATCATCTTCAAAATTCCGTCAGGAGCAACATCCGATTCCGAGAGTTTCAGCACGAGTTGGCCATTCCTGTTTTCCCAAACACCAATCCGGTACTTCACCATTAAGTTCCTAGCTACAGGTTAACTTGGTAGTACGGCAGAGTTAGAGATCAGTCTTGATGTTAGCAGCTATTTTGATAAATTTTCTGTAACGGAACTCATTGAGGGACTTTTCTGTCGCTAGAGCACCATATTATAAGAGATACATATGACCCCAGCTGCCTCAATGGATTCAGGGGAAGAAGAACTGTTGATATATACCTTAGATACATGTTGTATGATTTTAGATTTCTGGCAGAATGTTGTGATCAGTTGGGGATTTGGCTATCAAGAGGACAACCAGGAGTACTTCTTCCTCTCAAACGATAGCTACCGAAGAATTTTGCCATCTAATCCGTCTTCGCAATATCAATGTCAACACCACCTAAAGCTCGGAGCGTATTTGTCTCGTTTTTCAACAGCTTCATCATTAGCGGATTTGTCAGCTGACTGTTATTAGGAAAGTTGAACAGAAACCTTCTTGTTTGACCGTCGGTTCAATTTTCTAACTGACGTTGATGTCCATATGGTTTATACAGTCGTCTCTTTTTGCCTAACAGTTTTGTAGACTATAGGTATCCTCAGTAATAACAATTTCAAATTTAATTAAATCAATGTCGTTATCAATTTCCTTAAACAGTATGTATAGTGCTGACTTTATGCACGTCCTCAGTCCACCAATTCATACTGCATATACGGAATTTTGCAAATCTTCGGGCAATTACTTGGTAAAGGGCTGTACATAAATAATGTCACACTTTTTTTCAACATTTTTGACCCTCTACCCCTCCACTCCCTTCCCTTTGTCACAAAATTCGTTTTACAAGCTACTTTTCATAAACATATTCGTATTTAAAAAATGCTTGATGTCACACTTCTTACTTTTTCCTTCCCCCTTGTCCCAAAGTCGCAATTTCGCGGCCCCCCCCCCCCCACACCTTAAACATCATTTGTGTTGTAGTAATCCACAAATACTTCTTTATTGTCCATCAGGAATGTCGAATTCATTGAAGAAAGAGGAAGTGCGCGATCCTTTCGAGTCAGTTTGAAATTTGTGAATGGCAAGTGTTCTATTTTTTGCCATGAAAGTGCGTGTTTGAAATTCTGTAACTTTTGATTGGTTGAATAAAAGATAACAAAGTAGCATATCAAATTGAAGGAAATTTAAAGCTCGAAAACTTTGTCATTGACAATTTTCATGAATACTGATCCCGGGAAGCACTAGGAGCAAATGTTTGACAAAAAGAAAGAATTTTTCCGAAAATTATCGATTTTTTATAACATATACCCATAAAATTATTGGAAATTTGACAAATATGTGTAGAAACAGTTTCATAGTAAGTTTATTTCGCTTGAATTTTTATTTTAAACTCTTTTTTTTTTCACAGTTTCCAACATTTTCTCGAAAAACCCAAAATTTTCTTCCCCCCCTCCCTCCCACCTTTAGCTCACCCCCCCAGGGTCGGGGACTTTTAGTATGTTTACTTACTAACTACCCCTATCAATATTCTGAAGTCAAAAATTATCGCATATTCCATGCATGCTACAATGTGTTCATTGACTGGACTAGGAAAGAAATAACATATTTTAATTTCGAATTTTGTATCGCTGTAAATGCAGTTTCATGGCAATAGTTCAGTTAATGCACTGAAACTTATTATAATCGCAGACACTGCGACTGGTCGCAAACAAGAAAATATAAATCAGAAAATGAACGCTGTCATTTCAGGGCAGAAGTACCACAGCAGCGTATTTTGAGATATTTTTGGATGTAAAAAATGCTCGTTACGAAATGAACTCGTAAAAAATGAACTCGCTATTACAGCTTAGCACGGTAAGCTCAAAAAGTTAGCTACCGTTTCTAAAATGAAATAAGGTTTGTAAAATTTCAAAAAAAATGTGAATTTTTGACATATTAATTCAAATTACGTTTTTCTTAATCGCGAGCGTGTTTGCGTAGGTAGGCGCGCGTTTGTGTGTGTGTATGTACGCACGCGTATGTGCAGGCATTCTTGTGTGTATGTACGTGTGTGTGTGTGTATGTACGCGTGTATGTAGGCGTTCATGTGTGTAGGTGTGCTTGTGTTTATGTAGGCGTATGTGTGTATATCTGCGTGTGTGTGTGTAGGATATGGACGCAACCTGAGAAGGTGCTCGCTAGAAGAGCAGCATCGGGGAGGGGCCGGTCGACGATGGCGCTGCAGAGGAAGGCGGGGGAAGGGGGGAGGATAAAAAGCACGGACGCCATTCAACAGTCAAATGAAAACAATAAGCAATTCATGATTGCTGAAAAAAAAAAAATTTTTTTTTGAATTTTTGGTATCTTGAATTCGGATGTTTTTCGTAATCATGAGCGTGTGTAAGTAGGCCTAAGGCCTGTATGTGTTTGTGTAGTGGTGTGTGTGTGTTTGTGTATGTATGTATGTACAGCTGGGCGTATGTGTGTGGGCGTGTGTCTGTGTGTGTAGGCATGGTGTGTGTGTAGGCTTGTATGTGTGTGTATAGGCATGTATGTGTGTGTAGGCGTGTATGTGTGTAGGCTTGTATGTGTGTGTAGGCATGTATGTGTGTGTAGGCGTGTATGTGTGTAGGCATGTATGTGTGTGTAGACGTGTATGTGTGTAGGCGTGTATGTGTGTAGGTGTGTATGTGTGTAGACGTGTATGTGTGTAGGCGTGTAAGTGTGTAGGCGTGTATGTGTGTGCGTAGGCGTGTAAGTGTGTAGGCGTGTATGTGTGTGCGTAGGCATGTATGTATAGTGTGTGTGTAGGCGTGTATGTGTGTAGGCGTGTATGTGTGTGTAGGCTTGTATGTGTGTGTAGGCACGCTTGTGTGTGTAGGCGTGTATGGGTATGTATGCGTGCGTGTGTGTGTGCAGGATATGGACGCTACCTGGAGACGGTTTTCGCTAGAGGAGCAGCATCGGGAGGGGCTGGTCGACGGTGGTGCTGCAGAGGAAGGGGGGGGGGAATAAAAAGCACGGACACCATTCAACAGTCAAGGGGCACAACAGATAGGGGGACGGCATTTCGACTGATTAAATAATAATAATAATGATAATTTTTTTAAAAAAATGATCATATGCGTAGAAAAATACTTTTAAAAACAAAATAAAAAATTAAAAAAGGATCGCAAGAAAAAGAGCTAGAGGGGAAAATACATTGCTATAAACGGAATTGAAAAATGTTTTCTTCTCATTTGGTTCAAGAACGTACATTATTTATATTTATAAACGAATTGCAAATATTATTGGTTTTATTGAATTTATGTGAAATGGAGGGGGAGGAACTAAAATTTTTGGGAAAGGGAGAATTCTGAATATACCGAATGAAATCCTAATTTCACCAAATGATAAAATTCGAAAATTGGGCATTATTGAAAACAATTTAAAAATGGAAAATTCGAGTTAAAAACAATGTTGGCTCCTAATTTGTAGAATCAATTAGTCAAATTTTCCCCCAAAATTTCTTTTGGGAGGTCAGAATGACCTCTGTTAACTTCCCATCGGCACGACGCTGTGGGAGGGCTCAATTTCTTTAATTCACCAGGGGCGCCAGACCCCCTAGGTACGCTACTGTGACAGACTATTGGGTTATTCATCATATCATATAGTTAAAATTGTCAAATATTTTGCTTTGTTTAATGTGTGTGTTACCGTTAAAGTATGAAATCCGTTATTTTGTAGAATACCTAGTTACGTCATGAAATAACTGATCGTGTCCGTTAAAGTGTAAAACTCTCTTGTATTTCATGGTTTAACTAGTTATTTCACAGAATAACGATCTGCAGCCCGTTAAAGTGTAAAATAATCTATATCATGTATCTTGCACGATAAATACATTTACCTTCCACCCCTGTGTTACCCCCAAAATGTTCGAGTAAAACCCAATGTGTCAACAAAAAATGTTTTTGTTTTAGAAATACCGTCCTTTGTAATTCCAAGTGTCATTTTAGTAATCCTTGTTGTAACAAATGATTTTATGATACGTTTCCAGTAATACCATTTATACGCTGCATAAAGTAGACAAATTGCTTATTTTTCCTTTTAATTGTCTATCATTAGTTTATTTATAGAATACCTATATATATATATATATATATATATATATATATATATATATATATATATATATATATATATATATATATATATATATATATATATATATATATATATATATATATATCTTATATATATAAAAATCTCGTGTCACGATGTTTGTTCGGGGTAAACTCTGAAACTACTGAACCGATTTTTATCAAATTTCATACGTATCTGTAATTTGGTCCAACTTAAAAGATAGGATGGTTTTTATAATTTTTTATTGCAAATAAAATGTTTATAATACATTAATGATGTGCATTGATTGTTTCGTTATGTAAATTCTTAATAGATGGCGCTGTAAGTTGATTCATCGTCGAAAATTTTATTCTTGAGTTAATTAAAACTTACAAATGGTACTATATTACGGATATTGATGGTTATGAACAATATCGCCGTAGAAAGGGGGAGTATAGAGGTCACACTTTTCAATCTAAAAGTCAAATTCTACAAATCAAGTTTAAATTGATGAACAGAGGGTAGTTCCATACTCACCATTGCTTTTAAAAACGTATGAGGCTCATATAAATGTCGAGTTTTGCAGTTCCGTGAAATCCATTAAATACATTGTCAAATAAGTTATTAAAGGTATTTATTATGTTGGATTTAAGTAAGAAATATTGACGAAATAACACTATGAGCGATGAATGGATATATAAGCAGCAGCGAAGCTATCTGGCTTAACTTTATACGAAAGACACCCTTCTGAACAGCAACTTGCAACACATCTTATAAACGGCGAACGAGTATATTTTACCGAAGATATTTTTTACGAAGAGCACTTGAACCACCAAAAACGACGCTGTTTTTTTTTTTTTTTTTTACATTGTCAAAAAGCTAATGTGTTTGGCCCAATTCTCAGAAATAAAATTATTTACCAATGTTCCACGCTATTTTGCATGCGCTGTAAACAAATTCGAAATGTCACTGATTATTTCCGTGGAAATATGTTGGGATTTCACAGGTTCTCAACAATTTTATTTGGAAATCAAGTATCTGCTTCAAAAAGTTTCCTGATTTGCTACAAACGTAATGAATGCAGACTTCTCACCGTTGCGAAAAATATTTTTATTTTCCAGTTTAAAGATTATTTGAGCGTATTTCTTAAGTGTATCGGCTTCAGTTCGATTTTGTTCAGTCTACATTGACTAAACTATCAATGAGAGTGAATGAGCCTCTGGATTCCGTAGCTGCGCAGGAATCGTAAACGAATAAGGCCATGATACTTGCTTGCAAGTCTGTGTTACCTTTCTCCTTGCTAGCAGCATTACTGTTGGAGCTTTCTTGGAAAAGTAGATATGTGTCAAGCTTTGTATTCAGCTTACCTAAGTTTTTTCTGAAGGGTCCAGCGACACGACTGGCTTTTAGCCAAGGAGATTACAGAATTCTTCAAAAAGATTCCTGGATAATATTAGGAAGGTCAATGAATTTTAGTGATGAACTGACTTCACTACCGTCGTCGTCGTCCGTCCAGATTTACGTAACTCCCTATGGGAACAAAGGAGCCTCTGGATTCCGTAACTTTCGAAGAGTAACAAGCAAGTAGAATTCTTTGTGCATGCCTGAAAGTATTTTTTAGCAGTGGCTATGGTTGCGGTAATGCTTTTGGTACTTTCTTGGTGAGTCGAAAAATATGCCAAGCTATTATTTTTAATCTTACTTCGGTTCTCTTTAAAGGTTTCAGAGAAATGAGTGTTTCGAATCAGAGAGGTTCGAAAAAAGACTTCAGGATAATTTTAGGAAGGTTTCTGACTTTTAGTGGGATACGCTCCTATTTTTTTCAACGATATGTTGCTAGCAAAAATTGGGCGTATTCGCTGCCCATTATTTTTCAGGACGTTTCTTAATTGTTTTTACAGTGTTGAATAAAATCAAAAAATCATGGAAGCCACGCAAACAAAGAACACAACATTCATCAATCTCGGGCATAGTTAAAAATTAAAGCAAAGACATTGGGACCAAAACTTCATCCAAAATACAGTTAATGTTGTTTTTGCATTTGTTTTCTTTAAACATTCCCTAAAAGACGGGAATATTTGCGGACCGTTAATTGTCGGGTGTTTAATACATAGCACGATGCATTTCGCGAATTGTAATTATTGGTAGCACACAATGATTGGGAGTTGCATTTTCTAATGCAGGTTTTGCATAATGATAAACAGTATTCGTCATTTGTTTACGATAATTTTGACGACATAATACCCAACACAATCATCAATTCTGTGGGGAAACTATATAAATTTACTCCATAGAGTTAAACAAACACTACCGATGTCCAAATCTAGATTCTACACCAAAGATGTACAATGAAGCTTTAGTGTTGATTGAAGATTTATACATCTCAATTTCAAATTTGTTGTTTACTCATTATAGTGTGATATCACCTGATCGATTGGTCACCGACTTAGTTGACACTGATTTGCAACGAGAAAAAACAGTGCAATGACGCTGTCTTAGCTACAATTATTGTGAAAAATGATCCATTACTGACAGCTGAAAAAAAAATCATAATCAGATTGTGCTGACCGTTGATGCTGCTGAACAAAGCTATACAGTTGTCGATGACAACAAAGCCGTAAACATTCCAACTGAATTTTTAAATTCTCTGTATATACCTTGAATGCCACTAGACGATTTTCGGTTGAAAATTCGTTCACCAATTATTCTTTTTCACAGTGTAAACCCACCTAGATTACGCAACGGTACACGTTTCTTCATCAAAATTTCAACAATTTTGACGGAAAAGTATGAAAGAGAAATTTTTGTGTTGCCACTTAAGCGATTAATAGCGTCATAATTTTCCAACACATTTAGAAGGCTTCAATTTCTTAATTGTTTAGCTTTTGAAAAGACCATTAATGGATTTCAAGACCAAACAATGTCTACTTTCGGTTTGGACTTGAAATATACATGTTTCTCTGATGGGCAACTAAAGGGTGTCCTGAAAAAGACTGACTGTTTTCTAAAATTCATAACAATAAAATGGTTAATGATAAAAAAATATTTTTTGCAGAAAACTCATGTGGTGGGCCGTAAGTTTCGTCTCCCAAAGTTCCAAAATTTAGTTCAAGAATTTTCCAATAGATGGCGCAGCAGATGTAAGACCGTAAATCAAAGAAAGACATAAAATTACATCATAGTTTTTCAAAAAATGTTTTTAATAAATAAAATTTTGCAACAAAATTTTCAAAATGCCTACCGCCGGCTGCAACCACATGTCGCAATTGGAGGAAAAATCGGTGAATTCCAATAATTATTTTCTGACTTAGAGGCTTACTATCTGCAGCGAGATCTATTGAAAAACTTTTGAACTAAACTTTGGAGCTCTGGGGGACGAAACTTACGGTCCACCACATGAATTTTCTGCAAAAATTATTTTTTCTATCATTAAGCATTTTCCCTTTATACATTTTTAAAAACAGTCAGTCTTTTTCCGGACACCCTGTATCTATTGCCTGCTCACGAGTGGGAAGTTATCATACCTATTCGGGTAAGCAAAAGACAGGTTAAGCAAGAATATTGTGCACAACTTAGTGCTTAGATAATTTTCAGTTTTCAAATAATAGGAAGAATAGATCAGAGTTAATGTTATCTTCCTCATTTATAAAATTTAATTTTTATATGTTTTTAATTTAGTTAATGTATTTTGTAAAAAATTTATTGATTACAAATTATAGATAAATTTAGATGAATAAAATGTAGTGTTCATTCTAAAAGTGTATGTTGGTTTATGTTTAATTTCTACGTTCTGATATATTACAAACAGTTTCGATATTTACTATCACTTTCAAATTATTTTGCTTTTATTTTTGGCCGAAGTCATACTTGCAAAATTTACTAAGCGTAAGTATAGTGCTTTAACCATTGAAAATTTAGTTAGTACTTAATAAATTCAATAATTACTTAATTCTGCCTAACAAGTACGTTATCAATCTCATTTGTTTTAAAATTGACTACACTATTTTAAGCTTTACTAAAAATATTAATTAGATTCTATCAAAATGTTGAGTAAAAGTATATTTTAATCCAACTACTTCGCCACAGCAACGCGTGGCTGGGTCAGCTAGTATATATATATATATATATATATATATATATATATATATATATATATATATATATATATATATATATATATATATATATATATATATATATATATATATATATATATATATATATATATATATATATATATATATACACTGTTAAAAATTTTCCGTAAAATTTACGGTAATTGTTACTGGTATTCATGTTGCCAGTAACTATTACCGTAAAAATCAAATGTTACTGTAAAATTTTACGGTTTCCTCGGTAGGCCACAGCAACCAATTGGAGCTGGGATCGCTTATTTTTTCGGTATAAATTACCGTAAAAATCAGCGATGCGTTAAGTCCGCCATTTTACAGTAACAATTACCAGAAAATCTTCCTAAATTTTTAATAGTATAGTTATTTCGTTTTAGATAACTTGTTTATTTTAAACTTTAACTGTCTTTCATTAGTTAATTTATTTGAATATTTAGTTATTTCATAGAATAACTAGTTAAAGTGTCAAATTAATAATATTGTAACGGATTCGGTGCGGCTTCCAACTTTCTTGAAAGGATGACACAGTTCTTGATTAAAAAAAATACAGGAAATTTATTTACACTATGTACAGGAAAGAGCGTCAACAACTGCTAAATTATTCATCAGCAATTAAGCAATTATCACACAACACCGTAAACTCAACGTTTACACACGTATTTACTTCCAAATACGAAAACAACACAGCGAAATGCCTCGCTATAAACAGAGCTAATACACACTCTCAGTACAAATTCTCAATCGAAACTAACTTTTTATCCATCGCTAACGGTTTATATACACACCGAAAAGAAATCTCTCAAAGATTCCAGAAAATGCGTACAACGTTCTACAACTACACTTTCATTGATAAAATCAGTGAATGAAATAAGAAAAAAAGAATAGGGGTTTGTATACTTTAGCCGAATGAAAAGGGGTTGTATATTCATTACGGGAAACTATTTACAGGTTACGTTACTACAATAATTACTTTTTACAGGATTTGTAACAATATATTACACACTTTAACGGTCACGATCAGTTATTTCATGGAATAACTAGGTATTCTACAAAATAACTACATTATATATTTTAACGGTAACATGTATACCGAATAGTAGGGATGATTAAGTTACTTCATATAAGACAGGAAAGTGGCTGATTAGTACATGAAAGGAAAATTTATTTATATATATTTTTCGAACTTATGTTTGGAGATATTTCACGCAAATAATTACGGGCTGTAACGTTTCCATCGTTTTATAAATGTCTCTAAGATACGCACAACTTTCATTCTTATCATTGAAATAAGATTGGCATGAAACCATGTCGGGAACACCATTTGTGTGCAATTGGAGAGAGAGCTTCGTTTGTCTAGGTGATTCTGTTTTTTTCCATGCAGCTGAGGTGTGTCTATTATCAAAGTATATGTTGCATGATTTAATAATTATACTAGCTCCGTCGCACGGACCATCTCGAAAATAAAAGTTATGTCAAGTGACGCGTGTTCAACACCCAGGCTTGAAGAAAGAAAAAAAATCAGAAAAATTTTGAGGCAAATTGCGGGAAAAGAACCAAAAAGGAAACATTTTAAAACCCCTGATGACAGGAAAAGCATTTAAAACAAAAGCAAGAATTTTACTTGTTCATATTCGAGAAAAACAATGGCAACACATCTTTTGTCTCAATGATTTTCTTCACGCTATAAATTTGAATAAAAGCATTGATGCGAAAAGTTAAGATGAAGCACTGAATAATAATTTGAATCGAGGAGAGCCTTCGAAAAATAGGGATTTTATGTCGAAATCTAAGTGTCATAATAGGGAAGTTGCAACCTAAAAAATGGTCATATTTTGACTATTAGATATTGTTAATTGACCCTCAAAACTGAAAAATTCACCATCGCCGAATTTTAAAACACCGTGAATGATTTTTAATGATTTTTTAAAAATCCACGCGCAAAAGTGCGCTCTTCTGAAACGTCACGAGCTTACGTCACAGGGCACTAATGGGCAGCCTTCCGCCGAAGATCCCTTGTTTTCGCTAGGGACATTTTGCAAATTGACTGAGCACTAAAATTAATAACCAGTGCCGATTAATAATCATGACATTTTTTTTATACTGTCATTTTTCCTTTACCGTTTTTTTCATCAAAATAATATTTCAAAATTTCATTCAATTTTTGAGAGAAACACTTTTAATAAGAAAAAAATGAACAATATTTACATGTACTTTTTATTGGCTGGATTTCTTTTGGTTTTAATATTGTTGTAAAAACCTTTAAAACCTTCACATGCTAATTCAATATTAGCCTTACAAACTAGAAAGTAGCCCGTCATGGTATGACGGGTGAAAATTTACTTCTACATTTGAACGCAGATATTGCCTGTTTGGTGATATTTTATTACTTTTAAGTTTTAACCCTAACTCCAGTGGATTAACCTTTAACTCCAGTAGATAGCGATCATTGTTGATCATTTTTACGTCTCTTCATTCTCCTAAAATGACAGTTTTACCAGTAAACCAGTTAAGTCACCGGATCGAGTTCAGCATTTTCACAATAAAGCCTTTCCCTGCATGTTAAACATTAACAAATCATATTATCATGCCGTGGCGCGAGTTTCATTGTTGAAACACGCGGGTTACTCTATCATCAGCTATTATTTATATATGAGGACTTAGTCTTACCAGTAAAACAGTTAAGTTACCGGATCGAGTTCAGACTGTCGCAATAAAAACCTTTCCCTGCAGGTTAAACATTATCAAAACACATTATCAAATTATCATGTCGTGGCGCGAGTTTCATTGTTAAAACACGCGAGTTTTAAAAGTGTCTTCTGGCCACTTGTTGCAATTTTTTTTTTTTTTTTTTTTTGAATTTTCAGGTCTGCAATTACATATAGAGTTCCTTAAAAACTCTCATTTTTTCAAATGCCTCTAAAATCTGTTAAACGAAAAAGTAGAAGCTCTCCTTTTCAAGGAAAGTAGTGCTCAGTGGTACTAATAAACTAAAAAATGAAAATTTTTGAAATTGACATTTTAGAGAAAAATCAAAAACATTATTTTAAACTGTTTTTTTTTTTTTTTTTAAAAGACTGTGGGAAAAAAACTAAAGCATATATGTCAAAATGTTGCATATGTTTTTAAACAATGAAAAATATCCTTTTAAATAAAACAAACCGCAACAAAATACGTTCTACCGTTCCTGAGATAATGTCGTTGAAAGATTTTGACCAAAATCCCAAGTGAGAAATCATGACACGACCGCCATCTTTGGCGGCCTGTATCTCGGCCCAGGAATTTTTTTTGGGCAAAACAACAACAAAAAAAAAAAAAAAAACGTATTTCTTAATTTTTTATGAATTTTAACACATGTTAAATTCAAAGAAATCCGAGACCATCATGTTACAGCCTTTTGAATTGACATGGATTCTACTGTACATTCTTGTTGAAATTCACAAAATATGCGTTGGAAACTCAAGAATATCTATAGCAACTAGAGAGCTCCGCCTCCTGCTCACTTCGCTCGCCAAACGGAATAAAAAAAATTTTGAAGAAACATTGTTACTTTTCTTTTTGAAAATTTAATTAGAAAAAAAAGTCTGTGCTTTAACTATCTAAAGAATAGTTCACCATCAGTTCACTTTTTGATTTTTTTATTATTAAACTCATTCTTAACGTCGTATTTGGGAACCTAGAGCATCACACAAGTGCTGGCGTCTATTCTTTTATGCGGCACCTCTATCGGTGGATAGCCATTACCACAAGAATTTTGTCGCCCAATTTTCCTATCAGGTCAGAGCCTTGCGATTCAAAACAGCACGAAGAATTAAATTTTTCCAAGATTACTCTTTTACATACCGCACAACCATACGACAAGGACGAAGGAGATTTTCTTGAAAATTCACCGACTGGCGCCAGGTTTGATCCTGCAACTTCGAGACCAACGCTAAACCATTACACTGCGTCGCTCTGTCGGTCCTCAGTCTTTAGTAATATTTAAATAATGAAGTGAAAAATGTAAGTCTTTTACTTCCTCAACAATGTTAGTTTGTAGCATGGGGGTGTGCACCTCGAAGCGATTTTTCGAAAATTCGATTTTGTTCTTTTTCTATTCCAATTTTAAGAACATTTTACCGAGCGAATTATCATAACGTGGACGAGTAAATTACCCAATTATCATAACGTGGAACCGTAACGTGGGCAAGCAAATGAATATGGCAAAGTGGCGAGAAATTCATCATCCATTATTTGTAAATACACAGGCGAATCAAATGACCTTTTGATTCTCTACTACGGGCAAAGACGTGCGGCTACCACTAGTTAATAATATAATGCTTTTAAAAGGATTTTCAATTTTCCCTTTTGATTCTACAGTTGCGACTCAGTCGGAGGTTTTTAAGATTTCTAATTTTATCGTTGCTTGTTATGTATCATTTATAGCAGTAGGGGAGACCGGGGCAAGATGACGAATACCTTAAACTTTCTGTTTTCCAAAAGGTAACAGCATCAACTGGATACCACTGGCTCTCCTATCCGCTGTTCGCTCGGAAATAGTATAGAGAAGCTGAAAAATCGCCATATTTGTGTTAGTTCTGAAGCTCTGATTGTTTACCGTTGCTACGATATAATTTTTATGCATATGTAAATAAGCTCTGCTATAGATACAGATAAGATTTCTCGTGTTTATTTAGTATTTATGAGTAACTTAGTTTAAATACTACCTATTACCATGACTAAACGTCAAATAGTTGCCATCCTTTATGGCAATAGAGACGAATCCGTTCAAACAGGCAGTCCGAGGCACGATGACGGACCGAAACGCGGGGCAAGAAGACGAGCTCGTTGGTGATGAAAATGAGAATAATAGTGCTAATCCTCAGACCTTGGTAGTAGAAAACCAACATATAAGCCCTCCAGACGAAGCAGAACTTACGGCAACTGCCGATTCCGATGCACCAAAGAAGCCTGTTAGTGTTTCTGATTTAAATGCATTGCCTACAGCAACACAATTAGAGAGAAAAAAAAAAAAAAAAGAAAAAAGAAAAAGCAGAAAACTGAGCTCAAACATTCTTACAAGCACAACCCATCAGAGAAATGTCAGAACAAGGAGCAAAACGGAAGGAAAAAGTAGATAATTTAAAAAAAAAAAAAAACAGGGAAAATAATCCGTGAAGCTAAAAAGGAGTAAAAACATCTCGAACTAAGTTCTTGTAGGTCCAAGTGTATAAATTTTGTGCCAAGCAATCCAGTTGCATCAACTTCAAAGAATGGCGTTATAGTATGCTCTGCTTATCCAGAGGAATATTGTGACCATCCAACAGATGAAAGGATCCAGTGCTGTAAAAGCCAAGAGTGGTGGCATGAGGAATGTTCCAATTATGAAAATGGCATTTTTATTTGTGTCCATTGTTAGCTGCACAACTTAATACTTCAACATTACTCTGCAATGTATTACGCTTAATTTGATACTTTGTAAGATGAGAAAACACAGTTATCATTTGTTAAACTAAATAACATATTCAAATCATAAACTATGTTCATCCTTTTTCAGTGTTGTCATCTTGCCCCAACATCAAAGTCATCTTGCCCCAGTACTGGGCGACGATTTGTTAAGGTTATGAAAAAATAAAAAGATCCTTCTTTTTTATTTTAAAAACTAAATGGTAATATATTTAATGCTACAAAGGACTACTCTAACAGCTCATGTAAAATTAATTTTACTATCCTTAAAAATAAATTAATAAACAACGAAAATTGTTAACATAGTCATCTTGCCCCGGTCTCCCCTAGTGTAATAGTTTATGGCACATAAGTTTTTAAAAGCGGCATAACCCTGTATTTTGCTCAAACTCATTTATTACTAGCAAATAGCGCAGTCCCTTCATGTTCGTTGAAACCATGTTCGACTGTATTTTCATGTGAGTATCCTCCCTACTTTTCACTATTTTTTTTTTACATTTTTTAAAAACATTTATCCCAGATAGAAGGGGTTGTTTCCTTCAATCAAAAGTAGTACTTTTTGTCACTGAAATTGATAGAATAAGCAAAAAAAAAAAAAAAAAAAAAACACATGGACTCAGAAAATACTTTTATTTTCCCAACAGTTATTTTTTAAATAATTTTTTTAAATGTCAGATTTTTTAGACAAAGCGTGGGCTTCATGACGTCAGAAATGATGCATTTTGGCGCATCTTTCATCCGCGTTATGATAATCAAGGAGTGAATTAAAATTGCGCTGAACGCTTGGTATCAATCATATCGTTGCCAATACACGTGAGTAAAAATGCGAATTAAATATTTTGCTCTGTGAATGGCAACACAGAATGGCATTTCATCATTTGTGATGTCATCGGACAGAAGCATAAACAATGAAAGCTCGCCGCGTATATTTTTTTTAAGTATTAAACTTGAACAAATTGTTTAAAAAATGGTCAGATCCTATGTTTTTAAGCATGCTCTTTCAGAAAAAAATACTTTTAAAATTTTAGAAACGACCCCATTGATAGATTGATTGATGTTGCTTTGCATAATATTTTGCTTTGGTGTAACCTTTATTGCTTAATAAGTGTTATTCCTGCGAAAAATACAAAGAGAGCCTCCAAGGTTTTCTTAATTGACTGGAATTCTGACGAAAATTCTTCTGAGGGTAGTGCCACTAAGTTCCCGGAAGTCCCTAATAAGGGAAGGGAATGAATTTTCTGAAAAACGCCGCATATTTTTAAAGTTCATAGAAAGAGTAATGGACCTGGCTTCCAAGAAGAACACATTCCAGTTTAAACGAGGGTTATCTGTCAATAGTCTGTCTCGGAGGTTACGGATATCCAGTTTCTTGCCCTATATCTCGTTCCAATCTTACTTTCCCTTAAAAACACTGAAAATGGTGCTTGCTAACGACTGCGAAACTTTAAAATTTTGATGAAAGTGTTATGATTTTCCCTTATTGATAGGGTTGTTTCTAGGACTCGACCGATGCATCGGCGCCGATGGATTCAACAATTTAGCCATCGGCAATCGGCATCGGCCGCCGATGCTAACTTGCAGGAAACATCGGCCCATCGGCCTTAAAAACATCGAAAAGCCGATGGATTGGCCGATGTTTTCGAAAAAAATGAACTTTGCAGTTTTACTTTTTAATACAAAATAAAAAGAGTTATTGTTTTCATATAAAATTGTTTACTTAAATTTCAGTATGAATTTCTACTTTAATAACACCTGAAAGAGTTTTTAATACTGCATTGAGGTACCAAACAAGTTAATTATTGCGTTGTTTTTTGCGGCTGGATGTACGTATGTATCTCATAAGTCAACTCAAAAATGGTAAGCGGTAGAAGGTTAAAATTTCGCATGTGGGGGGTGTGCGTACGTTCCAGTTGTGCACTTCCCGTTTTGTTTTCGATCGGGTGTTCTAAAAAGCCTATTTACTAATTTTTGTTGTGGCTATTAATTACTTATTTCAATGCAATACTAATATAGCGTCTCAGACTGACGATCATTTGGTGATATATTGTTGAATTAGAGACCAACTTGGAAACAAATATGAGATGTCGAAACCGGCTTCTGTGTCATTCTGTTACATTCCCGTTGAACCGACGGTAATTTTTAATTTTTCGATATTTGTAATATGAATCACAGTAATGCAGTCTTTTCTGTATCGCTTCGGCGGTGGTACAAGTTTGAAGACCGTCGGAATACATTTTCGGGTCTTATTTCTCTGTCACGGAAGTTGTAAAACATTTACCATAAGCATTTTTATAACTCCTACGGTGCCCCTAAGGTAATGGGGCCTGTTGCACAATTGCAACATTTGCTATATTTTAAATCCGCCACCGCACGTCAAAACAAACTCGGGTGCAAGTTTTAAAAGGGTTTTTCTGCTTAATGTTTATGATTATTTTAAACTCAATTTTTTACGATTATTTATTGTATTTCCGAGAACACTTGCGTGCCCCCTTCCCCCTCTCTCTATTTATGAAAATAATTTCTAGTTGTACTTCCGAGTCGTTTTAAACTAACACCATTCATTAAATTAGATTTTTTTTTTCAAACTTTACCTATTGTTTAGGATGAATTTGGAGCATTAATGTGAGAAATTGATTAAAGACGTTTTGAATGGTGACATAATTCGGAACATAATTTCTTTTCTCAGCAAAAAAAGTTACGAGCTTTTATAAAAAAATGCAAACTTTTCTATTCATAAATTTTAAATAAGTATAAAAATATTCCTATTATAATTTAATAGTGTAATTTATCTGTTACTCTTTTTGTTTAATTTGATTACCAAAAAAATGTCTACTTGCAATCTTTCCACTTTAATTACGTAATTTGTTGACGGTTTCATATTTTGAGCAATCACGATTGCATATTGTTCTCATTTGACCGTTTTTGGTGTCCGTGCCTTTTTCAACTTGGACCAGAAGCCTTTGCAGCACCACCGCCCACCGTTCTCTGCTGGCGGCGCGGGCGCGGCTGCTCCGGTTTTGAGCTATCCGATCTCCTGGTCGGAGGCGTCCATGTCCTACATACACGCACGTTCACACACACACACATACACGACTTCACACACATACGCTCACACACGCCTACGTGCATACACACAGGTCTACGCACACACACAACTATGCACACGTAACCGCCAGGGAGGAGAGGCAGGCTTGGGAGGGACAGGAGCCGTTTCTAGAAACAATAACTCCAATGAGTAGGGTCCTGTCTCAGTTCGTGATTGCGAAAAACATAATTTGGATTCAAAATTTCAGAATTCAAATTAATTTTCTTTTTTATTTATTCTTTTTTTTAAATAATTAAACAACGTAATTTAAAAATTTTTAACTATGCATAGTGTATCTAAATCCATATATTATTATATTATAACTAAAATCTTAGTTATGTGCTAAATTAAAAAAAAATTAATCAATTGGTTATTTAACAGTGTCTTTGTTTTTCTTCCATGTTTTCCTTTCTTTTTTTTCTTTTTTTTTTCGAATTTGTTCTTTCACTTTCAACATACAGCAATCAAAAAAGGAGAAGCATAACTACACCTTATACAGATTGTACGTAGTACGATCCAAAAGTTCGGGGAAAAGCTGTATAAACCCTTACCCCGAATAGTTCACATTATCGAAGCACATCCGCCTTCAAAGGTCACCTTGAGTGACTATTTACTTCAGCCAATGGTCATATAACTTTTAGTAACACTCCTGGAAGCCATTTTTCGCAATCTTCTGTGATGCAGCTTTATCTTTTCCTGACGAAAGAAAGCGGCGTCCATGCAAATGTTTTTTTTTTTTGCTGAGAACAGGTAAAAGTCACACGAGCTAAGTCCGACGAAACGTTATGCTATTTGTTTGTCATATCAGAGAATTTGACCAATCGAACCGTGCATTCTCAACATGAAAGTCGCCTGCTTCCCCACGATGAAGTTAAAAGCAGCAGCGCAAGAGCCCTTTCAGGAGGTTGCGAAAAATGGCTGACAGGAGTGCTTCTAAAAGCTATACGAACGTTGGCAGAAGTGCACAGTCGTTCAAGGTGACTATTTTGCAGATAGATGTGCTTCGGTAATTATTCGGTAACTATTCAGGGTAAGGTTTTATACAGATTGTCCTCGAACTTTTAGATAATACTACGTACGTATGAGTTTTCAACTTACTATTTCATAACGTTTTTGAGTGACGCAAGTGTACGCGCATGAAGACATCACAAGAGAACTTGCGATAATTAACTGAGGAGTTGTTCAAAATGGATATTTCGGTCATCTATGTGTTCTTAGGTACATATGCATGTACAGATGTGCCGAAAAAACTTGTGAAGTTTAAGTTGGGTGGTCGTAAAATAGAAATTTAGGTCAAAATCTGATTTTTTTTTTGTGATTACAATTCCCTATTTGTAGAAAGGAAGTAAAGTGAAATGAATAAATGATCTTTTAAATCCCTAGCAATCTTAGTAATTTATTTCCGTTAGATTTTTTTTTTTTTTGCCATCGGCCAACGGCATCGGCCATCGGCAATCGGCCATTTGGAGAAAACAATCGGCCATCGGCCATCTTTGAACAATCGGCCAACAATCGGCATCGGCCCATCGGCCAAAAAATGCCATCGATCGAGCCCTAGTTGTTTCCATCAGTCAAAAGTACTACTTTTATTCACTAAAATTGTCAAAAAAAAAAAAAAAAAAAGAAGGAGAAAAAAAAACTTTTATTTTTCCAGCGCTTAATTTTTAACTTTAACTTATGTTTTAAATGTCCGATTTTGAAAACAAGGCGTGGTCTTTATTATGACGTCACAAATGATGTACTCTGGTGCATCTGTCTACCGCCTTTCCACGTTATGATAATCAAGAAGCGAATTCAATATTGTGCTCTCGCTTGCTATCAACCATATCGCTGAGTACACGTGAGTAAAGAAGCGAATTAAATATTGTGCTCTGGGAATGGCATTTCATCATTTGTGATGTCATCGGCAGAAACGTAAACAATGAAAGCGCACCGATTAAAGTAATTTTTTCAAAAATTAAACTTAATCAATTTATTTAAAAAAAGGTCAGATCCTATGTTTTTAAACATGCTCTTTCGTAAAAAATACTTTTAAAATTTCGGAAACGACCCCATTGCGTTTAAAATACTCTCTTCATTTCATGACAAAGAAAAAGAAGAAAAGCGATATTTATTACTTTTTCTGAAAAATGATTTGTACAAGTTTATCGAAGTGCATTTATAGTGATGATGCCATTCACCAACAGCCAATTACGATTGATTGTACAACGGACATAGATTCATTCATACGTAGATCCCGGAGAAAATTTTAGGCGCCAGACAAATTATTTCTTAGAGTTTTTGTACAACAATATAAAAAAAAAAATTGATTTTTAAGGAATCAGTACTCAAGTAGTACTTAAAACTTTATCCCACAAAAGTCTTTGTACACTTTAGAATATATTTACACATAAGTAAATGATCTTAATATTATTCATTAAGTTAATATTTAGTGGGATATCATTGAACACAACCGCTTTTAAACGTCTGATAGATTTCACTAAATTTTTTTTTTATTTTTGCAATTTCTGATTGAGTGTTTAACCACACTTCGAGCATTAATTACTGTTTCAAGTTCGCTTTTTGTTTCAATGTACAGTAGACGCTCGTTTCACGCGGGTTTATTTTACGCTGTTTCGATTATACGCGGTTTAAGATTTGACACCTTTATTTTATTTTACGCAGATGAGTTTCGGATTTACGCGGATGCGGCAATGCAAACAGATAAAATGTTCCACTCTTTCAAAATCCAAACTCCTAAAGATTTCAGATCACTCGCAATAAACTGCATTTTGGCGTGCTAATAATCGAGCTTGGGCCACTGAAGACATTTTATGCGATTGGTTCCAGAGCTCTTTCCAGAAGTGAAGTTATTAAACTCTCCCAGTTCAGAACTCACTGGAAGAAGAGCTTCTAGGAGTGACAAAGGAGGCCAAAATCAACGAGGATACCCATGTCGGTGACGCACAATCAAAAACGTTCACATTGATAATTTTGAGCCTTTCCTAGACAATAGAAATGATCTTTCTGATTTGTTAATGAAGGAAGATTCTATCATGGAAATGACACAAGTGATCATGGATGCGTTAATGCTCTGCAAAGAATTACAGAGAAAAATTCTTAATGAATGCCAAAAAAGACTATCATAGCCAGATCCTCTTTATAAATAGAACACGAAATTAATTTATGTTTTCTTTATGCATGTTGTGCATAAAAGTCGATATAAGTACACATTAAACTTATTATACAATTAGTCATCACTAGAATGAAGTATTTTGTTATCTACGGAACCAAACAACTATTTTAACACGATTATTAGGTCTCAATTTACGCGGTTTAGATTTACACGGCATTTCCGTGGAACGTAACCCCCGCGTAAAACGAGGGTCTACTGTAGTATTTTCGTAATTTAACCTCCAGTTCTCACCAACATGAAGTAGTTCAAAACCACAGTGGTAGTTTAAAAATGTCCTTTGAAATATTTAAATTAATAGCGTAATTCATTATTTCATCTAATTAAAAATTCCCCCTTATTAAATATGTATGCTCCCTCACACACGAACACCTTCATTGCCATGATTAACTGTTGCAACTAAGGTTTTAGAATTAAGTTTTTCGTTTTTTTCTTATACTTATAATAATACAACATCCGAACTAAAAATGCTGAATTTTCTTTCATCCGATGAAATTTTTCATTTTTCTTTTCTTTTTATGGAATGTTTGTCATCTATATCAGGGGTCGCCAAACCATCGTTCACTCAAGGGTCACATTGTAAATTTTTAGAGGCAACGCAGGCCGACAATCTAATAATTATTTCAGTTCAGATGGTTTAGTTATTTTTGGTCAAATGAGAGGAGAAGAGCAGGTTAGCGACTGCACTCCAGAAATTTTTTGAAATAGAAATCCCAAAAATGCACTATCTTTAGTGACTAAGGGATGAAGGCGATAGTTTCCTCTAGGGAGAGGCAGTTGCCCCTTCCTGCCCCTCTTTCGCTACGATCATGCTTAGCAATGGTTTTTGGTATTTTCTTCCTTTCATTCTAGATTTTTTCTTTTTTGCATCCCGCTTGTTGAATTTTTTTTCTTTTTCTGCTCAAAATTAAGTATTTTGTACAATTTCTGCAAAATGGAAGCTCTTAAACATCACACAAAACTTACGGGTAACACAATTCTGTTCATGTAACAATATGTCTAACAAGGATTGAATAAATGATCGATCTGCTCACTAAATTGCCGAGGGTAGAACAAAATGCATGTATCTCGGACGAAAATTACAAAGTAAAAGTTGGCAACAACAGAAAGTTGGAATTTTGAACGCGTAACTAACAATTTCAATGCAAGGGAGTAGAGAATGACGGCAATTTAAAATCTCAAGCCAACTTTCGAAATCAATGTCAAGATCGCCAAGTTCAGCCTTATCAGGATCGTAATCATTTCTACCTTTTCAGTTCATACTCTTAATCGCGATTCACTGAAATTAACTCCATTCACACATGCCTGGTTCCAACATGCTCCAAGACGTAAAAATCGTGATAACAAAAGGGAAAATGCTGTTCCTAATGCGCCGATGTCAAAACTGAGCCGCTTTTCCCTCAGAAAAGTCTTTCGCACGCGCCAACTTCAAAGAAACGCCGGCACGGAATTTTAAGTGTGTTCGCGGCAGCACGCCCCGCAAAACGTCTCGTCTGCCATCCCTTCCCCCTTCTCATTCTTCAAAAGGTTTCATATTTCTCCTCCCACCCCCTCTTCCAGGGCCAGTCGGCGTTCTTTTGATCTTTGTTCGAAGTCATGTATTCGCGCATTTCACCAGTTCCTTACAGCAGTAGCGAGTAAATATGACCGCTCAGCGGGATATACTCGCTGCGACTGTAACCGTTTATATATAATGAGGAAAAAGTACCAAAATATCGCCAACTTTCTATGGAAAAAAGTAATAAAAATGACCCTGATTATCATAAAAAGTCGGTTGGTCAATCTAAAATTTAAAGCTTTTCCCCAAAGGGAAAGTTCAAACGCTGCTCTGGTTATTGACTCAGTTTTCATTCTGTGTTTGTGAATTGTTGTGTGAGAGAAGGGATTCAAACTTTTTCGATTCGTGGACCCTATGAAGAATTAACTCGTTCTCACACCCTTTGCTTCTTCAGGGGTGCCCACTAGGGGGGAGGGTTGTTTCGAGGGGTATTTATTTCATTTGGGGGGGGGGGTTCCACGATATTGAGGGGCGCGCCCTTGCCTTTGGGGGGGGGGGCACACCTGGCTTCTTCCTGTGGCACCCAGGGTACCGCGGCACCTTCTTTGAATAATCCAGTGGCAGAAGATAGAGGTGAAAAAAACCTTCAGACAGTAAGAGACCCGAACTCTATTATATTATTCTTATGTATTGATACAATGAATCCTTTGCTTCTCCCTGTGGCACTCCACTTTGAGTCATCCTGTAGTAGAGGATCGAGGTGAATAAAAACCATCAGATTGTTTGAGACCCGGGAGAATTTTGGGGATAAATCCGGAACTTTAAAGAAAGAGAAAAAAAACTTGGCAAGACTTTACCTAGTTTCTGTAAAATATATCGTTTCTTAAAATTTCGCATCTTTGCGGTAACAATATATTTTGCATAATAACTTTTGCAAGGAAATGTAACTTGATTTGCAGAGGTTGATTTAATGTGCTGAAAAACTTTCGAATGTCGAAGAAAACAAAACCGTTAATATAAGCCATGAGCGCATTGATTTTTCTTCAACCGGCTTGACGATCTATCATCAGATATGAGTTTACTCAGTATCTTTAATTAAAAAAAAAAAAATCTATACTAATATTATAAAGAGAAAGGGCGGATTTTTGCGTGTTTATATGTTCGAGGTAATCTCCAGAACCACTGCACCTAATTAAAAAATTCCTTCACTGTATGAAAGGTGCTTTCTTACTGAGTAACATAGGCTATATTTCGAAAAAATAAGATTAATAAGTCTTTTTTTATTATAATTTAGGCCCAAATTTCCCGAATATGGGAGTGAAAAAATACTTGCACATATTAATATTAGACATCGTTGAAAAGGGTAGAATTTTCCGTGTTCTAAACAATTTGTTTCATTGCTCTAACTTAATTACAGCGGGAGTAATTTGCGCTTTTAGCTCGAACTTTTTGAGGCTTAGCTGAAATTTAGGCACAACTTTCTTCATTAAACTTATCAATAAAAAGTGAAGAAATTGTCCCACAGTTTTTTTTTTTTGACACCATTGGAAAAAGCGACATTTTTTACTTCAGATCTCTTTCGACCTATGGTCGAGAAACTTAGTTTCTATCTTCAAAGGAAAAAAGTTACAAGGGTTTTTAAATCTAATTCGAAAAATGCGATTTTGATTCAGGTTGTCAACCATTTTATTTTCGCGTTTCCACGGTTACGCTTTTTGAATCCATTGTTTCTTTCTTTATTTTGTATTTAATTTCTTAAACTTATTTCGTGTTTCCATGGTTACGCTTTTAAAATCCATCTTTTGCATTTTAATTTCTGGCAAAGAAATTCAGTCCTTTATGTTTCTACATTAAGATATGCATTGAATATACTTATTTTTTAACAGATCATTTCTTCAAGTTGAAATTTTGTTTTTTCTTTTTTATTTTGAAAGTACATTTATTCATTTATTTTTGGCAACAGGGGAAAAACAAATTACTTTTTGACATAATGTACTTATTTTAATGAGCTCATTTTTCATTCATTTTTATTTCTCTTTTCGAAAGGATTAAACATTTTTTAAAGGGAAAAATATATTAGTTGCTTTCTTTATAAAGTTCTATACTACTTTATTTGAACGCTTATTTTTTATGCATCTATTTCTTCAGATGAGCAAGGCATATTTTATATCTAGAAATCAGGTTAAAATGTTAAAAAGTTACTTTAAATAATTTGCGCTAATTTTGAGAATATTGATCAACACTAGAAAGTTGAAATTGGAATACGGGAAAGTAGGCTCGTTTAGTTCTAGACGGAACTTCTTGTCATATCGCTGTTCAGGTGGAACATTGACGTAGCTGCAAAATTAATTGAAAATGATTTATTGTCGTCACACTGGGATCAAACGTGGTTACCCCATTCGGAAGAACATAAGACAGATTTTCAGTAAGTTACCGCCCTATAGCAAGGGCTAAAGCAGAAATACATGAAATACACTGCCAGCTCAGTGATTCCAGTCAAAGACTACAGTTTCATGCTCCTCATCTGGAATGGCTGAGCTGGCGGTGTATTTCATGTATGGACACATTTGTTTTTCAACCTTTTATGCCGCCAGGGCAGTAACTAAAGTATGTTTCATTGTATGAGGTAATGAATAAAATAATTTTGTATGTTTTGTTCTCCTGTAAAACTACACTTTTTGCAGTTGCGTCAATGTTCCACCGCAACAGCGATATATCCTATCCATTTTCAACCACATCGTATGGCAAACCAACTATTTAAACAGAATGAAATACACTTTGGAGTTCATCGTGTGTTATGAGTATCAAGTTTATAAACTACTAGTGGTACCCGCACGGCTTTGCCCGTAATAGAAAAATTAAAAGGTCTTTTGGTTCGCCTGTATATTTACACACAAATAATGTATGGTGATTTTTCTCGCCAATTGGCTTGTACCCATGTTACCGTTCCACGTTATGATAATTTCGTATCTCACCAATTGGCTTGTGCCCATGTTACGGTTCCACGTTATGATAATTTCGCAATTTACTCGTCCATCTTATGATATTTTTGATCTTAAAGTTGTAATAGAAAAAGAACCACATCGAAATTTCGAAAAATCGCTTCGAGGTGCACACTCCCATGCTACAAACTAACTTTGTGCCAAATTTCATGAAAATCAGTCGAACGGTCTAGGCGCTATGCGCGTCACAGACATCCTACAGACACCCTCTGGACAGAGAGACTTTAAGCTTTATTATTAGTAAAGAAGATTCCAGGAACAAAATTAGTCTATTCTAAAAATTGATTATTTTATGAATGTTAATACTGTCATCATTTTACCCAAACATTAAGTTTTTATCTGCAGAGCTATTTATTTTATTTAATGCTTTTCAGTCATAAAGAGCGAAGTCTTCAAAGTGCTTTCTTAAGCGAACTAACATTTTCTTCTTTAGCAGATAGCTGTTTTGCTAGCATGTAAACATTCCGTAGCTTCTTTTCCATCATACAGGTATATTTTTGCCATTATTAATAAATTTTACTTCATGATCCTTCTAAGCTCATTGCGTATACTAATTTTAAGTCTACAATGTCTGAATAAAGAATTTGAAAAGCATTTACCAAACAGTAATGAAAAAGATTCACTAATATGTCATCATGGGTGCAAGTTTGGTAATGTGTTCAAGACGGAAAATATATTGAGCCCCCCCCCCCACACATGCGTGCTTAAGGAAAAATTTATGAGCATAAATGTTGTATATTTTAACTATGCAGTTTTGGAATCAGTGTTTAATTTGAATTTTTCGCTTTTGACTTTTCTTACAACATGGACCTAGTTTAAATTGTAATATTTAAATGTTTCGATATCATAGTCCCAAAAACCTGCAATAACGGAGGGTCTTGGGGCTCTCCCCCAGAATTTTTTTTAAATTGCAGTCCAAAAAACGCAATGATAAGCCATTTTGGCAAAGTTCAGGGATCCTCTTACAATTTTTTCTAACTGATAGTCCCAAAATCACAATAATGGGCATTCTTCAAAATTATTATAAAAATGGGGCGGGGGAGGGGCGCTGGCTCTTCCCGAAATTGAAGCTTTAAAAACGAAATTGTATTCCATCTTTTATAACATTTATACGCTTTTTGAATGCATTATCGAAGGAATAAAATTCAAGAACTCTCTTTCGGCAATTGTTCGAAATTGAAGTTCCAAAAACACAATTTTAGATGATGTCGGATGATGTAAGCAGGGGTAGAAGTGACCGACTTGTCACATATAGGACATTTTCCACAAAAAATATAGGACAAATATAGAACACATTATATGAATAATTTTGCTCTGAAAAAAGAAATACATATCATATATTATTTATTCTTATCAATGATTTCGTTAAAAAAAAAAAAAAATCAAACAAAATTATAATTTACATCTGAAATGACTTTCCTGTAGTTGGAAGAAATATTTTTGAAAAAAGTGTACTTTAGACTAAATAACTAAACAAAATTTGAACAAAGATAAATTTTTTATTTTATCTTTCCCACTTATGACTCAAGTACTAATTCCACTGCTCTTTGATTTTATACCTAAACTGAACCCTTTACCACTTGTATTAAGAACAAACAGATCGTGAGAAGAATCCTTCTGACGTTTTGCAGAGTTTTCTTTATGCTTAAATGTTTTAGCATGCAGCCTCAATTGCGAAAATCCACTATTGCTTATGGGCACTGAACAGTTGCAAAAATGGCAAAAAGCGGTAAAATCATCTTTTCCTTTAGTGCACCATGCACCAAAATTTGTACAATTAATGTCCTCCTGATTCAACCACTCCACACGAAATTTTGTTGAGCGATGCAATTTCGCCATTATAATTCCACTTATTACCACATACTACGTTATAACATCATAAGAAACAAACATTCCACAAAAAAAAAGAAAAAAAAATAATATAAATTGAATTTTGTCATTTTGAATTCAAATTATGTTTTTCACAATCACGAGTGTGTGTGTATATGTAAGCGTGTGGGGGGTATGTGTGTGTAGGCATGTGTGTTTGTGTGCAGGCATGAGTGTGTGGGTAGTTGTGTGTATGTGTGGGGGGGGGGGAATGTGTATGTGTGTGTAGGCATATGTGTTTGTGTCTGTGTGCAGGCATGAGTGTGTGGGTAGTTGTGTGTTTGTGTAGGTGCATGTGTGTGTAGGTGTATAGATGTATATGCGAGTAGGTGCGTGTATGTATGCGTGTAAGTGTAGGATATTGACGAAACCTGGAGACGGTTTTCGCTAAAGGAGCAGCATCGTGAGGAGCCCGTCGACGGTGATGGTGCGGAGGGTGGCGGTGGGAAAAATCAAAGGAACGCCAAAAACAGTCAAATGAAAGCAATAAGCAATCGTGATTGCTCAAAAAAAGGATTGCAAAAAGATTAGAACATTCCGATCAGAAAATGCACTAAACACAACACATACCAATATACCAACGAAAACCATGATGGAAAACAAAACAAATGGCTGTTGCCCTCCCCCCCCCCCAAACGCAAAATTCTAAAACCAACTTCAGATTTAGTTCTCGAAACTCCACCCACTATAGAGTGACGTCACATTGCTATAGCCAATGAGTGAAGATGCCTGTCGTAGGATTCAGTCAGTTGAGTTTTTTAATTTGAAGTTCGTTTGGGCACATATTTTCAACGAAAAATCCGATGTCAGAAAGTTTTACTGTTCCTTTTAAAAGATATATTGGGTAAAAAACGGGAATGTAGGACGATTTTGATGCTTTTTTTGAAAATAAAGGATATATAGGACTACTTCGACCCCTGTGTAAAGGATAAAAGCTTTCGGGGCTCCAAGTCATTAGTTTTTTGCTGATCGTAAACCTCTTCATTACAGCAATAAAATCGCTAGGGATATAAGATTTTCACTTTTGCAACATAAATCAGCTCTGATCGGAAAGTAAACTACCCATGATATCGCGAGTAAACCAGAAAAGAAAGGTTGGGGGGGGGGGGCATGGGCGATTAATTAACTGGCACCACTCCCCCTCCAGTCTTCATTTGTAAAAGAATTTTATATGATAACAGGTGGTAAAATTAGCAATAAAAGCTCACAGTAAGATATTTTAAACACGGAACACTATCCAATATTCATTAATTAAAAAAACAATAGGGAAACTGAATCCTCACCCAAGGAAGGGTCCCCGAATCATGTCCCTCAAAAGGCACTCAAATACAGCCAAAAGAAGCATTTTAAATATTTCAGCATCGAAAAATTTTCGGAAGAGAACTCCAGAACCCCTTCCTCTAAGTTCACCACAAATGTCCTTAATTTCAGTTTTTAATTTTTTTTCAATTAACAGTACCCCCCTTTACCTATATACATGACTGATGACCGCCTAAAAGTTAATATTTTAATTTCGGACTTTGACGGAAACTTCCGACTCCCTTCCCACTTAAGTCGTTTGTGTTTAAGATTAATTTTTCTGTTGAAAGAGCAAAACTCCCCTCCCTACATCGCCAGACAACCCAAAGGTCTTAAGACTTCACTTTCGAAAATGTTTTGAGAAACCCCCGAATTCCCCCAACTCTTAAGTCACTCGAAAACAGCCAAAATAGCATTTCAATACTTCAGCATAGAGAAATTTTCGGGGGAGAGAGACCCCTCCCCCCCGAACTCTTTCTCCTAAGTTCACTAAATTTGACTCAAATTTGTGGTTCCTCTTTTTCATCACCGAAGTTTTTAGAATTTAATTTCTAAAGTTTATCGAGAGAAAGCCTTCGAATTTAAGTCCCAAAGATTACCTAAGCAGAATTATAAATACTTCAGCTTTGTATGAGGAGGGGCACTCCGAACCTCACCATGTTTATTGAAGATTGTTTAAAGTTGCGTTTTTAAGACTCCAGTTTTGGAATTTTGCCTAAATTGAGCCCCCCCCCCCCTTCCTTGACATTGTCAAAGACATCCTAAAAGTTTTAAGACTTCAGCTACAAACATTTTTCGGGAGAGGGTGCCAAATACCCTTGCTCTTAAGTCATTTTAGTATAGCCTCAAATGGTTATTAACATCAGCTACAAAATACTTTTAGGTTAGAACACCGAAACCATCTCTCATAAATTCACCAAAGATTGCCTAAATTAGTTTAATTCTTTTTTAAACCTCACCCTCCCCACTTTTACATGATTAAAGACAGTCTAATAAACGTTTTCGACCTTTTTTTGAGTTTGCAAGGGAGAAATCCCGAACCACTCCTAGCTTCAAAAACGACTTAAAATTAAGTTTTTCGATTTTTTATTCTGGAGCCCTTGAGTTGCCCCCCCCCCCCCTTAGATTGTCCATGATATAAACGTTTCAAGACCTCAGTATCCTGGGTTAATTTGCGGACTTACTCTCTTTGCAAGAGCAGCATTTTTTTTGTAAACTTGTGCTACCGTTATTTTTCTCGTTTCCTTTCTCCCCCCCTCCCCCCATTTGCATTCTAGCGAGTGTTAGATTGAAAGTCATTGGATTTTAGTGATTTCTCAAGCCTTAGAATATTTTACCAGAAACATGTCAAAGATGCAGGAACTTAGCCTCCGATTCTTTCCAGAAATCCCATTCTCATTAAAATCTTCAAAATCCCCGATAGTTCCCGTTTTTCCTGGTATAAAATGGACGCACCTTGATGTGACGTAAATATTTCATCCCGTCAGCAATCACTCTCAACCCGTGATTCAGATTCAACTCTAAGACAATTTAAGAGCGCAAAATATTTATTTATGCATGTAAAGTTCGCAAAAAAAAAAACCTCAAATGAGAAAAAACGAAAGGATGATCGAAAATAGCAAGTGAAAAATAAAAGCGATCAGTTCAAAAAATTAGTGAGCAACTCCACGGTCTGCAATGCAGTGAGTTAGAAATAACAGATCTACCTAAAAGAATCAAGTGGCGCGAGTCTAAAAGCCACTCTTCCAAATGCACGTTGCAAACAAAACAAGCCCATGGCGGAAAATCAAGATAATGTCTATGTAAATTCGTGGTTATGGAAAGGTCCAGTAATTAAAGCATATTTTTCACACACTCGACTTTTCTTTTAAGTAAAAACTGAAGGAAAGTCATCGAATTTCTTTCCGTCCCGAGACGGAAGGTCTTGCACCCATGTATGTCATTCCTGCTCTAAGTAGGCTGAGACAAGGCTAATGATTGCAAAAATTAGTTTAATTATACCAATTAGTAATAAGAAGTACATATTTTTTTTTAAAAATAAGTATGAAAACAAATAAGAATATTACAGGTATAGAAGTGCAAGTTTAACATTCTAGCACAGTTATTAGTTCCTCCATGTTTATAGTTTAGTTAGTCATCGACTCATTGTCAGACTAAATTGATGAAATGAAAACAAAAATGGACCAACGTGCTTCCAACTTATTAGCATAACTTTCAATGCAATGAATTTGCAGGTGAATGAAATAAAACTCCAGACTTCTAATATATAGTTAGAAATAATTCAAATCAGAGACAAGAGGTATAAAAATTCAAATGCCTTTAATGCAATAAATTTAATCACAGATCAAAGAAGAAATTTTTACACATTTTTTCCACTGGAATTGAAAACTGTACAAACCGAATATAAAGCTTAAAAGAGAATATGTTATGAATACCAAAAGTAAAATGTTCAGTACTCATTTAGTGAGCGACACTAAAAAGAAAATCCACCATTGGGAGAATCAACGGGCCCAAAATCATAAGCTCCGGTACTGTCCGCTTGAGGAACGAGATCAGCAGCTTCATCATCCTAAAGAGAAATACATATGAATAATTCAGTTATTAAAATTAATAACTAATCAATACTTGTTCAACACAACTCACAATGCTTTCAAAGCCTCGTATGCAGTAGCATTCTTCTCATAGATGACCATATGGTCACACTCGCAAAATAAACAAGTATTTTTTTTTGGAAAATAATGTATATTATGACACAATGCATAGCTGCCAACATGCCAACTTAAAAAAAATCTTACAATGTACTAGAGATATGTCGTTCATGAATTGAACGGGTCAAAAAGCACGAATCCTTAAAATGAACAGTTCCGTTCGTTCACCTAAAAAATGAAAGACCGTTCTTTTGAACGGTCAGCAGTTTGAAACATTGTATTGATGCACTTGTGATAAAATCTCATTAAAAAAATTACATTCATCTTCAAATTTTTAAACCTCAATCTAAAATTTCCTTTTTCTCAGTGCAATACACAGGGTTCCCACTCCTTTATCAAAACAAAAAAAAAAAATTTAAGGACCTTTTTTAAATACCTTAATAATATCAACTAATTATCAAATTATTATTAAATCCATATATATGTAGCATATAATTATGCCCTAGTTTTTAAGCATTTTCCCCCAGAAAAATAACACTGTAAACATAATTAGATTGCAAAGTCAGACTAAAAATAATTCATTAAAATTTTGTCCTATCTGATTCTCAAGCGGCTATTGAGGCGATAGCATCGATAAAGAGCTGCAAATCGCAGGAAATTTCTGAATGTCGCAGTTTCATTAACGATCTGGTGCAGCAGAATATAAAAGTGGTGTTGCAGTGGATCCCTGCACACTGTGGGATTAGAGGAAATGAGCTTGCTGATGCTCTGGCCAAGAGGGGGTCTGCTATTATTCAACTACCAAATGAGTCAGTCTCATTCAATGCAATAAAGTTATATATAAGGAAAAAATCAAGAGTTTTTTTTTGGCAAGACCTAAAAGGTAGAAGCAACCACAAAGTTTGGTTTACAAACCGTTATTTTGTCCCTTCAGCACCAAGAGCAGAGTCAGTGGCTTTGTTTCGACTTTTAACTGGCCATGACTGTTTACCAAAACATCTTTACCGCTTAAGGGTGCTCTTCACTGAGAGTCTGAAAGCTTCGGATCCAATGCTAACCTACGGGGAAAGTTAAAGGTTATTTTACAATATTCCTTTGAAGTTTTCGGGTCAATTTTTTTTCTGAGTATTTTTCAAGCCTATGTCTGTGTATATTAGTTTTTACTTTTTTGATACGTCCATTCTTCGATTTTTTAAAATTCGAGAAAAAATGAATTTCTACGAAAACGAGGTACTGTTGGACCTTTCGCTCTGTAAAAAAGCTGCAAATCGTGCTATCGAAATTTTAAGAACGCCCCAACACGCAAAATATTTCCAGCTCTCTTTTGAGACTAAGTTTGAAATGATGCGACCATTTCTAAAAAAATATCGGAGTTCCAACCATCTGAAATATTTTCGAAAAAGCTCAATTTCTCTACTAAGCCACGCCCTTCACTGGTCCCCCCTTTCTTGAGGGGAAAAACCGGGTGAGGTGTATAAGATTTACGATCATTAGCGCAAACGACCGTTTCCATTTACTACTCCCCTCTTTTCCGGAGGCATTTTTCAATGAAGGAATGAATGAGTGCTTTTGAAAGTGAATCCACATGCTTGGAAACATCTTCACGATTTGATTTGTGTTTAGAAAGGATATAGTTTTTAAAGAGTGCTTCTGAGATAATTCTTGTGAATTCTTGTGCTAAATGACCTCCTGAATCCAAATATGACCACCTTTTCCCATTCACACGTCCCGCTTTTTTGGAAATGTCGCCCGCAATTTTTTTCAGTTTTTGAGTTTCATAGCCATTATTTTTATTTGGAGGGGAAGTTATCGTTATATTATACATTAATACTTTTCTGAGGGGCTAGAGAGGTGCTACGTTTGTACGCAAGAACATATGAAGGAAATTGGTTAACTCATGGGGGGGTATTACCACTTATTATATTTTTAAAATCATCAAAATCCATCCTTTTTTCTAGGGGTTTGTTTTAAAAATTTTTCCCTTATTTTTTGGCATGAAACCAGAGTATAGGACTCACACCTATAAACCCTATATCCGAAAAAAAAAATTTTCACGTTGTAAATTTAAAAAAAAGGAAGTATCGCATTTTGCGTAAAGTTGCATCGCAGACCTTCAGTGAAGAACCTTTTCGTGTTATTCAAATTCATTCACGGATATAATTAAGATTAAAATTATCTTAAGTATGCTTATAATATAGCATTAATGAATATTTCTATTTCTGGGGATGCACTACCCCCATTACTTTTCACAACATCAAGAAGGCATAAACAATGGAGCTGGTGCATCCAAAGAAAGATAAATATGTATATTAATGCTACTTTATAAGCAAATTTAAGGATGCTTTTCACTGAGAGTCTGAAAGCCTACGGATCCAATGTTAACCTGCGGGGAAAGTTGGATGAAGATTTTACAAATTCCTTTGAAGTTTTCATGTAAATTTTTTTCCGAGTATTTTTCAAGCCTCTATCTGTGTCGTGTACTTTTTCCTTTTTTGAAATATCCATTCTTTGATTGTTTAAAATTCGAGAAAAAATGAATTTCGTTGAAAGAGGTGGTAGGTACTGTTTGATATTTTGCTCCATAAAAAATCTGGCAAAATATTTCCAGCACTCTTTTGAGACTTTGTTCGAAATAAAGCGACCATTTCTAAAAAAAAAAAAAAAAAAAAAAAAAAAAAAAAACCGAGTCCAAAACCGTATTCTAGATACTTACTAGATATTTGGATTCTATTTTTGTCTATATTATACTATGTTACTACAAATGTAAACGCATAAAATGCTTTCCACAGCTCAACAAACATTTTTGAAAATAATTTCTCGAGCCAAACTCGTAAAAAATTCTTTACAAGGTATGTACACATTGATCATGTAATTCATAATACAGTGAAATCCAGTAACAATGAACTTCAAAATCGGGACTGAAAACTTATTTGGTTGAAACGGGTACTTCGTTATACTGATATACGTTGTAACAGGATTTCACTGAATTTTTCTTTTGAAGACTTTCTAAGGAGAAAAATGATACATACCTGCATTTCTTTAAAGCATGAATGAGTATAAAAAAATTGTTTTAAAGCAGGGTTGGGTTCCCAGGGTCGTGACCCCAAATGGGGTCGTGTAGCGTTTCTTCTTCGGTCGAAACATTATTCCTACCACAGTATAGTTGGGGGTGGATCGAATCTAACATAGCAGTTTTGTAATGTAGGATCTAACGTAGCTTTCACAATGTTGCCAGGTTAGGTCCACACCTTGCGATACTTTACTGACATGTAGGCTACGTGATCACAGGTCCTTTACTTAGTCAAAAAAGGGTCGCAACGTGCAAAAGATTGGGAACCACTGGTTTAAATTTACAGATAATTAGAGAACTGATGGGGGAAGGGGGAGAACACTGACCATTTTGTTTTTAACTGGATGAATACACCATGTTCTAAGAATCTTTCGGTAGTCGTGTTACACTGAAATTTTCATAAGCTCAGACAAATAATTTGTCTGACGTCTAAAACATTTCCCCGAAACCTAAGGTTTTTCAATTTTAGCCGATCTTTATCAATATATATTTGTGTGTATGCACTGTGCAGTCGCATCTGTTCATAGTGAAGTCTAAGGAACCGAATAACAATTTCGTATATAGCCTCAATTTCGCTATAAAAAGGTAAACAACAAGAAGGGAACTGAACCATAAATACGATACATACGGCTTGAATATTAGTACGAAAAACCAAATTTCTAGTTGAATTTTAATTCAAAGTGTCAAAGGTCAAAGTTTTTTAATATCCTGGATAAAAAAACAAATACATAGCCACAAGTTTTCAATCAAGCAATGCATTTTCTACACTTATAATTTACATCTTTTACTTGTGCTTTTAAGACGTTGTTTTTGACTTTTATCTATTTCTTGCACAAAGCTCATGCTTTTCAAAGTGCATATTTTATTTACAATTTACACATTTAAAAATTGAAGCTATTTTGGAACACCCGATTTAAAATGGTGTTAAAGCTTCATTGAAACATTATCATTATTTAATATTATTCATAAATGGGGGAAAAAAATTCAAAAAAAAAAAATTAATACCAAACAGAAAAGAAAGAAACATTTAGCATCCAGCCCATAGCTTTCATTTGAATTTTGACGTCTTGAATTTAAATTATGTTTTTCACAATCACGAATTGTGGTAGAACCCTACTCGTTGGGTTTCTTATTTCTACAAATGGTTCCTATCAGAATTATATTTGTAAAAGTCATGATTTGAATACAAGACGTCTACATTCAAATGAATTCCAGGGGCTGGATGCTGGACGTTGTTGACTGAATGCTGTTTTTGTCTGAAAAGTATTGTGTAAAATCGAGAGGGTCGGGAATAAGTAAAATCGATGGCGGGGACATGAACTTCACCGCCCAGGAGGAGGGACATGCTCGCGAAGACACGTGGAACAGACGAGTTTGCATTAAAAGAATAGAAAATTAAAGTCGAAAGAACATCAACTACGGACAAGTGAAAACAATAACCAACTGTGGTCGCTCAAAAAAAGAATATATTTGGTCTTGGTCAAGCAATAAGGTATTCGAGGGCGAATGATTGGTATTAGTCTCACGCAACTTTGCGCACATCTCTCAACTTTTGTTGATTTTAAATGTTAAAATTTATTGACATAGAAATTACACTATTTTAATGTAAAAACGTGCAAATTAAATTACACTTGTTTCGGGGTTATTAAGAACATCTTTATCAATAGAGATAGATACATGTGTTTCTGCCTTTTACATCATTCAAAAAGTTTTTATTGGGCCTGACAGATTTCTCTTCCACGTTCTGGAGTTATTTGAGTTACCCTAATTTTGCTAACAGTTTAAAATTTCTCCGGGAAGTCGAGAAGAGATCAAAAAAAAAAGAAAAAAAAAAAGAAAAATTAGAAAAATTAGAGCAATAAATGTTAGTACACTCAACAATTTATAAATTATGCTTCATGAATACTTTTATACAAAAAGAGAAAAATTAAATTGAAATATTTTTAAAATTTAAAGGATAGTATACTAATGTGTGTGATTTGCAAATGTGGAATTATATTTTCAATTCTGATATTTTTTTCTGAATATAAATTACGTATGTAAGACATTGTTCACATTCTTACAAGCAAACAATTGACGTAAATAGGGAATATTCCACGTAATTGTTACGATTGTTTGATTGATTGCAATAGTTTGCATCAATGAAAGCTTGATTGAGTGCAGCTATCAAGTTTAGGACTTCGTTTGCACGAAGCTGTCAACATTGTGTGGTAATAAAGAGGTTTCATTTAATTTCGAAATGCGAACATGAATGAATTTTCTGAAAATTATGCTTTTAGCCGTTGCTTTTCTCACCATAGTATCCGCAGAAAGGAAAGCATTTCTGATTATGTTTATTGTTATTATTACTATTTTGAATCGCAGAAAGCAATGCATAACTAATGTAACCAAAAATTGAAAACCGTTAGGAAAAAAAAAGACCTGAGAAGAAAAAAAAAATCAAAAGTTTTAAAAAGTTATTCTATTCCTCCTAACATTTTGCATTTGAATAAGTCGAAGTACATTGTTCCAAGTGTACTGCAAGTAAACTGCAGCTTGTATTTTTAATTTAAGTGCATTATTGCAAGTAATTCCCTGTTGCTCGTGTAATTCCACCCACGAAATGTATTTTCAAATGTTCTCAAACATCATATAACTGCTGCTTCGAAAATACACTTCAATAAAAGACTTACCAACTACTTATTATTATAGCCTGTTGCACTTTTCGTCTAATGCGTAAATTGCATTCTTTAATTAAACATCAGACAAGAAACTAATTAGCTTTATGAACGAAATAAGATTCGGACGTGGCAATTGAAAACATCGTTTAAAAAAAAAAAAAAAAATAAGACAATCGTTTTTCCTGTTCAATTTATGATAAATTTTCTTTTCATTCATAAATTTTTCATGAATATAAAATCTGGGAACGCATATCCAAAAAAAAAAAAAACTTTGTTTCAAAAATTACGGCAGACCCTTTGGTACTGACTTTATTTTCTGTTCTGTTCAACCTTCGCATCGGTACTGTTCAAGTGGGGTTTCGGCCGCCAGCTAATTTCCTTGATTGCTCTTCACGACGGGGGTCATTTAGGGGTTTCTTTCCCTCCAGAACAATGTCAGCTGTGACAGGTCACGTGTTCCTGCCTTACATCGATTACCGTCCACTCCATTGGCTGTTGAAGTGTCAATCACTTGATTCAGGTTCACGCCCATCGTTCAAGGAAGAAAGTCATTTACACCCTAACTTCAAAGTTTTCCCTCACTGAAGAGCAGCCTTAAGGATTGTGAAGAGTCCCTTTGCAATTCAAACGAAGAAATGGACATTCGTCCCCTGCACACTTGCACCCAGCTTTCCAGACGTAGCCTGTGTGACCGTTATTGGGAAGCAAGAGAGCGTATCGGCAGCTAAATATTTCACCCTATTGTTTCTGTATTTTTCCTTGTTCTGTGTATTGTGTTTGTTTCTGCTATTTTGTTCTTTGTAACCTTTTCTTGCTGCCAGCCATTGGAAATAAAAAAAAGTTTACAAAATAAATCAGACATTTAAAACTCAGAAAATCGTGATCTGAAGTTTCTTTTCCATGACAATTCCAAGACGGCAGGCAATTTTCAATTGAACACAGAATATTTTTTATTAACTTCAAGTGCAAGATGTACCAGAGTTTTTGAGGCAACATTCGACAGAAAAAAGCGCATCATTCAGTCCTTAAAATATAGTATGCATACACCATGCACATAAAGTTGATATAAGGAAAAAAAAGCTCAATTTTTAAATTTTTCCAAAAGAACATTTTTAATTGGATGTCCCAACATGAGAAGGAGAACTAATTTAATACAGTGAAACCTGTGTAAGTTGACCACTTGCGGTGCACTACTTTAGTGGTCAACTTAAAACAGGTAGTCAACTAATAGAGGTTGATTTATGTATGTGATGTAGGACTAATTCTGTGCCTGAAAAAAGTGTGGTCAACTTTACAGGTTTTACTGTAGTACTAACTTTAATAAATTAGTTTTTAGCATGATTAAATTAAAATATTATTTATACAGAAGTTAATAAATCATTATCGAATTATTTATTCAAGGGCTAAAATTCAGGTCAGGATAACACATACAGAAGTCTCAAATCTCCTCTTTGAAAATAGTCCGGACTTTTATCCAACCAAACACAGCCTAAAAGTTTCAAGACTTCATACAGCTTTGGAAATTTTTCGGGGGGCATCTCACAAACGCCTAACAACAAAAGATAGCAGCTTAAAATTAAGCCCAGAAATCGTCGATTCTGAAACATTTTTGGAGGCTGGAAGAGAATCGCCAAACACCTACCCCTGTATTTACCAAAGGCCTAAATTTGTGTTTTTAAGACTCCAGTTTCAGAATTTTTTCTAAACCCTCCTGTATATTTATATCACTAAAGACAACTGAAAAGTTTTAAGACTTCAATTTCGAATATTTTTTGGATGGGAATCTAAAACTTTCCTCATCCTTGAATCGCCAAATATAGCTTAAAGCAAAGTTTTAAATAATTTAGCTTCAAAAAAATTTTTCTGAAAGAGCCCCCTAAACCCTTGCAATAAATTCACCAGAAGATGGCTTAAATTTGCGTTTTTAACGATTCGGTTTTGGATTTTTTTCTGGAAAGAACACCCGTCCTATTTTTTTACACTACCTAAGACCATCCAAAATTTTAAGAGTACAAATTCAAAAAAATTCGTGCGATAGCCTCCACATACCCTCCTGTAACTTATAGAAAGATGCTAGAGCTAAAGATAGCCGAGTAGTTCTAATTTAGCTTCAGAAATTTGTCGGGGGGAGGGGCAAGTCCTGAACCCCTCTTCCTATGCTCATGAAAGATGGCATACAATGTAGTCTTTAAGGCTGCTGTTTTAAATTTTTTCTACGAAGAAGTCCTTGCGATTTACCTTGGTATCACCCAAGACAAGAGACAACCTAAAACTTTTAAGGCTTTAGTTACGAAATTTTTTCAGGAGAGAGCCTCAGAACCCCCTCTCCATAATTCACCCAAAGATAGCCCAAAACAGAGCTTTATTTCAGCGTTTTCAAAACTCCAGTTTTGTAATTTAAAAAAAGAGGACCCTTCTCCCTTACTTTTACATCACTAAAGACAGCCAAAACTTTTTTAAAGATCTTCAGGATCTTTCAAAACATCCCCCCCCCCCCCCGGGCAGATTACTAAACCATTCCTCTTAATTCTCCAAACTTCAAAAATTGCTTGCAATTACATTTATACAATCCTGTTTTCGAACGATTATGAAATTTTTGAATTTTTTTAAAAAGAGGTTAGTGCCTCTGTTTAGAAAGTTGCCAGCAGTAGTGAAAAATAAGGACTTTTTAAGGGTTTTAAGGACCTTGAGCAAAACATAAGTACTTTTAAAAGCGCCTTATTTTTGAAAATGAAAAAATATGAAGTTTCTAAGGACTTTTATGGATTGTGGGAACCCAGAGTACAGTATATTCATTTTGAACCTTTTACTTTTTATTGTACGTACATATAGTGTATGATATTTCTTACAAAAATCCTAATGTAGAAGGTCATATCTTTAAAGGAATTCAAGTGATGATTTTTTAAAACTTTTGCTATATGTTCCATCTCACCTGAAGTAGTCAGGTTAAATGGACCATTTGAATGGGGGAGACAAACCACAATAAAATTATGAAATAATTGCACATGTATTATATTTATAAAAGTTTATTTTCATTACATTTTTTTTAACCAATCCAAAACTGAGCGGAACGAACATGGGCAGACTGTGGCGACATTTTATTTTTGTATTCCGGCGGATGGTAAAACTTATTTGGGCTACTAACAAAATGTTTGGGCATTCCACTTCCTGTCCCATGCACCTGCTAAAATCCTCACACTTTGTCGCCGAAATTATTTCTAAAAATACCTTTTGTCACTTTTCTGGCAATCTTTTTGTCTTCTATTCTATAACATTCTTATCAAATACCATTTATATTAATTTGGCTTCATTTTTAACTTTCTCTGCGACTTCCAAACCACTTATTTTACATTCAATATCCAGAGACCCCCCCCCCTTTAAATATGTTGCGGTTCTATTTCTATTCTCATCGATACTGTGGAATAATTTTGAAGCTCTTTAACATTTAGGCGAGACTTTAATTAAGTTATCCGGTACTCCAGCTAAGCTACCGATATATTTCTTATTACTCTTTTCGTTATACATGGTCTATTGGTAATATTGTATGTATACAGGGCTGTTGCTGGAACAATTTAGTAACATAATGTACTGAACTCAAACCTGCAATTTTTGGAATGTAAAACATATCTCACCCTTTGCAAACTGTCAAATCTCTTACAAAATGAACTATAATTGCTTTATTTATCTGAACCTCAATAGTTTTTTGATTTATTTTTCACAAGTATATTTTCTTACTTTTAGATGATTTTAGTTATCTTTCCTTTAGAGAAAATGACTGACCTTATGAAACATTTACAACATTACGTGAGTATTAGGGTGGAGTGAAAAAAGTTTTAAATTTCAAAACACCCCAGGTCCCAAAAGTTGCTTTTTAGCATCAATAAGGTACCCTTAAAATTTTAGCCTACAAGGATAACATCTTTAACTTCCAAATTCGCCCAAAAAAGTCCAAACGTGCAAAAAATCTACCTTTTTTGAAATTCTTTTACGAAATGTAAAATATATTTTGGAAATGCTTGGAAGTGTAAATGCTAACTCTAGGTATTATTAATATCTCCTAGAAATTTCAGTTCAATAGAATAATTTATTTTATGTAACTTTTAGAAAATTTAGACTTCTTTCCATTTTCAGACGATGGCCATGGTCCCTAGGGGACCATGGCATTGAAAGAAAAATTTGGGATGCATGAGACGAAAATAAAGGTCTGGGAGCTTGCATCCCATTTAAACAAGTTATCACTAAAATTTAGACATTCTATGACTACTGTAGTGAACCAAATAGTATTTTTAACTATACTACTATTTCAATAAATAACTATTCCAATTATTTTCTATAATAAGGATTTAAAATGTTCCATCACAGAAAACTCTTCAAAATGTTATTTTAAATTTCAGGGCACCTAAAGTTTTTCCCCCCCTTTTCTTTTTTTGAAGATTTTTTTTCTTTTTTTGTATATATGTTTGCAGTGCACCAGTAATTTACGAACTAGCCGGTGGTGGTCCACGGAATAAACGTCTGGTGTATACAATTAACTACTCCACACTTTTCATTATTTTTCCAAATTTGAAAATTGATGAAATATAATACCACCTAAACGTGTTTAACCTAGAGTTAGTGAAGATGGAGAGAAAAAGAATAAGTTTCTCACAATGAAAGAAAAGGCAAGGAACCTTGATATGCTTAAACCAAAAGTGCACCTGAGATAGTATGACAATTGAGTATGACTGAATCTCCCATATGTACAATTAAAAGTCAAGAAAAGGAAATTCCAAAAAAGTTCAGAGCTTATTTTCAATATTGATGCTTGCCGAGAAATATCCATGCACAATATGAACATTTTGAAATCAGAAGCAGATCTTATGTAGTGGATTAAAGAGACCAGAAAGAAGGGTGTTACTACAGCTGGAAATGTTATGAGAGCAAAGGCAAAGCAACTGTATTTAGAAACATACTAGAATACTAATCTGATCATGCAGCATAAAACATCTAAATTTTTTAAGTTATAAATGTAACTGCACAGAACTATTATAGTGCATTATTTTTATTACTATTACATATACTAATTTTATGCCTCTCTCCCATAGATCATTGTTTTTATGCATCTTAACAGCGTTTAAAGTTACGATGTATAAAAACAAGTAAACAATATATAAAATATAATTTATTAAAATTATAGTATGCAATGCTGAAACTTTAATGAATGTAATCATTTTTAATGTATATTATTTATTATGTAAATTTTTGGCAATTGTTTATGTCACCAGAATGGCGTGGAAACATTCTACAACCCTCAAACAGAAAAATTTATTTCAGAACATAACAGAAGTTCTCCTGAAATTAGAACAAAATAAATGAAATTGAAAAATTGTTTCTCTTACCTCAGTACCAAAGAAATTATCAATAATTCCAAAAGCAGCTTTATAAACATCTACATTTTCATGATGTTGCAACATTTCAATTTTATCAAGTCCACCACATTCTTCAATGTAACAACACACATTTTCTGTTGCATCAACCTTTGAGGCAGCCTGAAACATGTCAACAATGCTAACATGTATGTTTTGCAACACAATTTTCTAATTTAAAGTTAACTTAAAGTGTACCACTTTTACAAGATATGAAGTATTTAGAGCTGAAGTGGATCAAGACAATTTCTAGTTCTGACACAATCAAGATCAAAGTTAATAAACCCTTGTTGAATTCAGATTATTCGATTTTAGCGATTTTTTTATTAAATTGTTGTAGTATAAAATTTAACTTATGCATGGGTCATAACTGGAAAATTCAAGAACAGTGATTTTGGTGGCATTTCAATTGATCTAATTCAGCTCTAAGTGCTTCATATTATATTACTTTAACTATAAATTATGAAAAAACTTACATTCAATATGTTTGTAATAGCATCCAATGCTACAGTTAGCACCTTTGGATCTTTAACTGTTAGTATGTTACACAGAGGAGTTAGAACACCAGCCTTAACCAAATAGATAACTTGCTCTAAACTGCCACCAGATGTGAAATTGGTTACAGCCCACACCGCCTCTTTTTGGCTTTTGTAGTCCCCCTATAAAGAGAAAAAAAAACAACTATGAACAAAAATACAATTTTCTCTTTTTATATCACAAGAAAATAGCCTTTTAAAACAATTACTTGTATTGTGATAGCTTTTTGATTAAAAAGTGTTTATTCACAATTCATTGATCTCAAAAAAGTTTCAGTCTTTAAACATTGCTTGTTCTGGAGGAGTTAAGTTGACAACGTTATATGCAATTAAAAATTTACAGAAGAGCCCAAAATTTTTCTATGTTTAAGCATCAGAGATGTTTTTCAAGTCAGTATGACTGAAACATAAAAACTCTAAAATTTAATCCCTCAATCATACAAAATCCAATTAACTTTGATATTAAAAAGTTAGATAAGCCAAATCAGTCAATCATAGCTCATGTTTTGAAAAATACAATGAAACACAAGCATTAATTAACAAGTTAGTTCTGAATGATTTTAATACATGAGAAGCATATAAGAATAATAAACATAAAACCTCAAGTTAATTACCACAAATGCTATTAAACCTGCACAGCTAACTAAACTGAATTCCAAGTAAAGTACCAATGTTAAGAGAATTTAAAATTCTCATTTTACAAATGTTTTCAAAAAGGAAAAAAAAACCTAAACTTTAATAACAAAATTGCATCATCAATACTGTCATGAGCAGGTAAACTGCAGTATCTACAGATATTAGTTTGAGATATTTAAAGCAGCAGTTCCCAACCTGTTTAGTTGTACGGCCCACCAGTTTTGTAGAAAAGAGCATTGAGGCCCACTAACTGCTATACATTACTTAAAATGCCAAAATGTACTCGGGGGGGGGGGGGGGGGGGGGGGGCTTCTGCTCAAAACTGTCCTTAAATGTAAATATACCATATGAGGATTGAAAGTGTTAAAAACAAGAGTTCTGGAGATGTTAATACCCTTCTCCCCTCATGTTGCACCACTGACGTATACATAATATGTACAAAAACAATTTTCAAAATAGTTGAAAAAAAAAAAAAATAACTTGATTGCATTCACTTAGCTGACATTGCTGTAAGAAAACTCAGAAATCAAAGTTAAAGCTCCATGGGGCAGGGTTGCCACGGAAGTTCAAGAATGAAATTCCCTGACATTTCCAGGTTTTCCAGGTGGTTTTGAGAAAAATTCCAGGTTATCGCTCTCCATCTTCATTTTGCAACATTAATATATACATCTCAAATTTTGATAAAACTTACCTCATTTTCAAACTTTACAAACAATAGTTACCAAATTTAATTTACTCAAGCTGAAATAATCAAAAATATGTACAAAGGGTGGTTCAATTTTTTTTTTCTCTTAGCTCGAGTCCAAGACACCCCTTATTTTTTTTAGACTTACTAATAGTATTGTGCTGTAAAAGTTTTAGCTTCTTACTCAAATTTTAAGAGGGTGCTCAATGACTCCTTGATTTAACATTAGCCCTAGCATAGAAAAAGTAACAAATTTAGAAACATTTAATTTCCCCAGCTGTTTTTTTTATGTAAGTAATTATTTTATTGCAATGAATATGCATATAACTCGTGTAGATTATAGTATGTAACATTGTTTTTTCAGTTCAATGTATTTTTTTACCCCCTCCTCATGCTTATGAAGTTTGAAGGAGGGGGTCGAGCACCCTCTTTCAGTTGGAATAGGAAGTTAAAATTCTTCCAGTATTTTACTATCCACAAGTCTAAAAACATTGAAAGTGTCCTATTTTCTAGGAGAAACCTTTTTTTTAAAGTGTATTTTTGAACTACCCTAATGTACTAACACAAGTGAAGCAAATCACTGTAATAAACAATTAATGTAAATGTATCATGTCTAATTTTCAATAGCGAGGAGCCACTGCCTTACATCAAGTGAAAGAACTGCAAAATTAACAATTGTGACATCTGTATCACAAAAATAAAGTTAATTGCTAAAATAATCTGAACTAAAAACTTATGAAACCTAAACTTTTTCAATTATTGCCTTCTACCCCTCAAATCCATTGAACTCAAAGCGCTTTTAGACATGGCCTGTAAAAAAATCATGCATCTTTTAGCTTCACATATTTCCCCTGTTTGTTGCTCATAAAACAGGGGTCTCCCCCCCCCCAAGTTCAATGGCACAACCCCCCCCCCCCCCAATATTTCTGAACGCCTTAGCGCTTTTTTTTTTTATTTTTTACCCTCTTTTTTTATTTATTTTTTTACCTATTTATTTTTAATTATTATTGTTTTGAAAGAAAAGTGTGTTCGCTCCCCAATAAAATACACACACACAGATGAAAATAATAAAGTAAAATAATATGAGTAAATAATTAGAATAAAAATAAATTAAAATAAATATAAATAATTAAAAAAATACCCCCCCCCCCCCAAAAAAAAAAAAAAAAAAAAAAAAAAATGCTACTGCAACTTGCGCCTAATCACTCCTGTGGGCACCCGTTTATAAAGTTAAATTTTGAGCATTGATCAGAAACTTCTCTGATGCGCAAATTTTTTTTTTTAATCGGATTACTTTTATTTTGAAAGAAAGAAGCGCATTGGAAGTCTTTAAAGATCACAACCAAAATACTAAAAGATTAGCGATACTTCTGTAAAAAAGAAACTTTCTAAGTTTAAAATGGTCTAATGAATTAAATTTACAGAACAAAATTGTTTAGAATAATACGATTTCATTAATTAATTTAACGAAATAACATAAAATATGAAAAGATTAATGCAGCTCATTAAAAACTTCAGTCGCATTCGCAGACAAAACAATGTGCTGTGCATCATAACAACTTCAGAACTGCTGGCGTAAACAAGCAGCGTTTAAGAGTCCGCTCAAACGAGGAGGAAAAGAAGTACCTTCTGCGCATGTCCGCCGTCGACTGCTATGGCGCACGCGCCAATGGCAGAGAGTTGATAAAAAGAACTGCAGGGGGAAGAAGAAAGAGGGGAATGACAAAACGACGAATGGGAAGGGAATGGCGGCGAAAAAAAACAAGGCTGAAAGTTTTTTTTTTTTTTTTTTTGACGTCATAGACCGCAAGCCGCGCTAAGAACGATCGGAAATATGCAATTTTTCATTTTCCCTGACATTTCCCTGATTTTCGGCCATTTTCATTTTCCCTGACAATTCCAGGTTTTCCCGGTGCGTGGCAACCCTGTGGGGTTTCCTGACACTTTTTCCTCTATGAAGGAGTTGATATATTGATAGTTTAGTCGTAAATAACTCCCAACATTTAATGTATTTCTGTATTACTTTAATAAAACTGCGATGAAAAGTCTCATTCAAATAGGTTGGTTGTCGAAAAGCCCTTCAAGTGTCTCAATTCACTTATTAGTCATGCCAGTTCAACAAATGAGAATTTTCAACTTGAAGCTAATACCAGTTTGGCAATTTTCTTTAAAGGAGTTTCTGATTCATTAATCTTATTTTCAATTATAGGGGAAAGTTCCTAAGAAATTAAAAATCTTAAAGTTCCTTATTGGCTATGAGCCAGGGAGAGATTTTGATGGTACATCCAATAATTGAATTTTATCAAGAAAAAAAAAACGAAATTTTGACCAACATTCAACTTGGTCCAGATTCCCAAACAGTGTCCATGGCCAATAACACACTGTTAACGGCTCACAAGTGGGTCATCACCCATGGGTTGGGAAAGAAACTAGTTTTGGATTCAATACTGTGCTTAAATTCGACTTTTTCGCAGTGAAACCAAATAAGCAAGTTTGTACAATGTAGCTAACTTACAGTTGATGACAAAACAAATAGATAAAATAATTTTTTTTAAAAAAATTAAAATTTGCAGTTACTGTCATTTTTCTGCTCCATTGCAGGAATCTACTGTATTCTGACATTGCATGATTAAATTTCAAAATTTATAACATTTTAAAAACATCTGGAGGTAGTAGTCTATAGTAAAACCAAATAGAATCACAATAATAAGACTTGAAAAAACAATTTTACCTCATTCAGAACATCAATGATGAGTGACATTAAGCCAGTATCAACAACAGCTTGTATTTGCATGACATTCCCAGCAGTAATATTTGAAACAGTCCAACAGGCTTCCTACACAAAAGAAAATGTTCATGATTTAACAGTGCGAAGCAGACTAGGAATAATCTTTTTTATATTTACGTAATCTGCTGAAATCCATAACATTCTTTTATCATGAACAGTCAACGAGATACTTATGTAACTTCAAACTAATTAATAAGTTTTTTTGCATAATAACTAATCTTAATAAAACAAACTGTAATTTAGCCTTTGAATCTTTTAATCTTAAATTGCTGAAAGTGAAAAAAAAGTGGATTTCTACCAGGGTTCACTAATTTAAATCAAGTGATTTTTTTAAACAAAGTCATTAATTAAAATCAGTTCATTTTATTTTATGAATTAATTTTGCACCTTTAGAATATCTTGCTCTGAATTTAACTACACTGAATTAGACAATCTTAACTTCAACAGACAAAACTACATAGATCCCTCCTATCTGTGAAACTGATTTTTCCTCTTGCAATATTGTTTTTACTACAAAACTACAGTTCAATTCAGTACAGAGCCAAATAAAAATTTGCAGTTTTTCTTATACACCATCACTAATATAGTTAAGAAAATAATTGCTCAGCGTGTTCTTTTACTCTAAAAAATACATGATGGAAATCTTATTTTTGAGCAAAGCATAAAACAAAATCATTTCTTATCTAATTATTATAACATATTTATAAAATCTTTAAAATGTATTGAACAGTTAGAGACCTTATCTTAGATTTTAAAGTAAACTGAATGGATTTATCTATTGTATGAAATATATTACGCTTATAAATGTTAAGTTATTAATAACTACAAATTTTTGAAGATTAAAAAAATCCAATTTAAATTTCAAAAAATCCCGACTTTTTTCATTAAAAAAAAATCAAAATAATAACTCCGATTTCTACTCCAGTGAGGAAAAGATCACGTTTCAATAGTAAAATGGCGAACAACTTCAAGCTGTTGAGACTTCAAAGATAATTTATAAATGGGGATCATAAAAGAAAGAATTCCAGGTGCCTTCGACAAGGAACGTTTCCCCAAATGCTTACAATTGGTCATCAATGATGTTACAAGTGATGGCTCAAAATTGCACTTGTGGGGGAAAAAGTATAATGATATTGTTAGTGATGTGGCAGATATCCATAAAGGCAATATACAAGGGAAAAGAAAGATCTGCATTTATGTTGGTTTTACATATGGCAGATCTTAAAAGGATCTTTTAGTCGCATTTTATTACAAATTTGAATAACTATAAAATACTATTGTATTACATTTAAATCAATTTTATCCCTTATAAAAATGATAAGGTATCATTTCAGCAGTTTAAGTCTTCTTATTTGGGGATCGTATTCTTCATTTTGGCCTTTCTAGGCATTCTTTGAAAAAAGTGAGGATAATTTCTCTATTTGTTTGAAAATATGTTGTTCTCTGCTGTGTAATTTTGTCCGTAAGAATAGGTCAGCGCTGCAACTAGGCCGGCAATTAAAGAGTTTATTTCTTATTATATTTTATTCGGCAAAATCATTTGGTTTAAATTTTAACCGAATATTCTGCAAGCGTTCAGCAAAATATGGTTTTTGGTACTCATGTTTATATATTTTATACTCGTGAAAAGTAGCGAGTGATTAAGCATGCACAAGCATAACTGTCTTTATTTCTTCAGCATGACATCTAACTTAAACCCTGGTAAGTCCTCCAAAATCTTAAAACACAATAAGACACTAAAGCAAATAGAACCAAAAATGAGATGTTAAATTTCATAACATAAAAAAAAACAGCATCATCTTTCCCCCCTCTAGCATATTAGTTAATACAATTGCTATTCAAAGGGAGAAAACTAAAATGCTTTGCCAAGTTGAATTTTAAATGCAGTCAAACCTAAAAACCCAATTTTTCGTTAACTGATGCAACAGGTAGGAGTTTCTCAGTCAGACCGAAATCCCATCTTACTCTGCCTAACTATACTTCCAGGATTCAATAACATTACATGTATTCATACTCACTTACTCAAATAGAAATTATAAAACAGTTTAAAGAATACTCCTTACTTTTACTATATTTGGCTTTGGATGTCTAAGCAGATGTCTCAACAAAGGAAGAGCACCAGCATCAATTACAGTTTGTGTTTGGTCATCGACTCCAGTAACTATGTTACCAACTGAGCGCAATGCTGGGGAGATGATAGCAACATCTTTCATCTCCAACAGCTCAACAAGACGTGGCACAACACCGGCATTAATGACTTCTTGTATCTGCTCATTTCGACCATCAGTCAAGTAAGACACAGCCCAACAAGCATCTGTAACCACTTCTGAATCTAAAGAAAGTAAATTATTACAAATCAGTTTACAAATTGGATCAAGTTGTAACAATAAGTTACAATTTAGATGAACTACATATTTTATACTTTTAGTTGTAACTAATTTGCTGTATCACAGTGCAGGAAATAAACGTTATCACATTGCAGTTTGAGATTCAAAACGTATGAAAGGTAATAATATAAATTGCATCGAGATTTTGAGATAAAAACTGAATATTTTTGAAACTTTAATGACAAAACTACACGTTGATGCAGTGTACTTGACTCATCATACTTTATTTTAGAAGACTGTTTTTATTAACATATTGCAAATGTTTTAATATTTACAAATTATTTTAATGATAATTTAATTTTTCAAAATTTTCCTACCCTAATTATTTCTCTATTTGTAGAACCACCCATTTACACCAGTTCTTCTATTTTGTAAAAGATGAGCGATAAAATTTCAAACACTAAATTGTGTCTTTAGAAATTTAAAACATGTACATCCCAATACCTTTTTTTATGTTCAGTATCCCACTAAATGTATATACAGAATACAGAACAGACTTAGTATATTAATAATTTCAGTATGAAGTGGAATATATACTCATAATGTTATGATAACTCAATAATTAGCATATCAAGTGGAAATGTTGATCTGAAAAATTTGATGTTTGTATGCATGCACACACTTAAAACAACTTTCTGTTGTGACTTTTACAATTGATGCAAAAAAAAAAAAGACAGAAAGAAAAATACAAGTTTGTGGAAACTATGTTTAGCAATTACAAATATCACATCTTACTCAAAATTAATGGTTGATGATTTGACTTGTTTAGATAATTTAAAATGTTATGCTATTAGCAAAAATTGTTTAAAAGCAATAATCTCATATGTTTCTGTAAAAAAGAAAATAACATGGATTGCATTTATCTTCAAATGTTTAATATTTGATGTTTTAAAGAAATATAGCGAGTAAATACATTTTATAATTAGTAAAAAAATCAATTTCCAGAATTTTCTTTCCCACCGCTTCAAAAATTAGATATTTTACATCACTAGGCTAGGAAGTTTGAGGGGGAAAAAAAAGAGACTCCAATTGAAGGAATTTTTTAATACTTTCGATTATTTCTTCTTTATTACATCTATTTACTTGAAAGCCTGTTAACTTAGATACGCCTCTCTTTTTTTAAAACCAGAAATCTTGAATAACTGGTTAAAATTCCAAAACTTAATTTCTAGTACACAGTAAAAGCTAATGTTTTACTCCCCCCCCCCCACCAGCTACAACCACCAATCCTTCAACTATAATTATAAGAAACAGTAGTACCACTATTTCCTAGAATTATAATTCTCATGCCTTTTAGAAAAAAAGATTATTGGCAGTTTTCTATGTCTATCAGCAAATAGCCAACAAAAATTCAGACATTGATTCAATTGGGATGAAGAAAACCGTGACAATAAAGCAATCTGAACTAATGAACCCATTCAGATTACTTTTAAAAATAGGAAAAGTACTTTAAATATTCAATATTTTTCAAAGATATATCAATTTGTTATAACGTTTAGATAAGATATGATTTTGTTTTACGTTTTGCTAAAAGATACGGTTTCCATCATTATTTACATTTTTAATGTAAAATAATATGTTGAACAATTACTTTTTCTGAGTAACATATTGTCATGGTGTATGAGGAAAACTGCAAATTTTTATTTTGTTTGCACAACTAATTTTGCAGAAAAAGCAATATTGAAAGAGTTTGAAAACCTGCTGCACACACAACATATAGGAAGAGGGATCCATGTAGTTTAGCCAGTTGGAGTTAAGATTGTATAACGCAATATTGTTAAATTTAGAGCCACACACTCTAAAAATGCAAAATTTATAAAAATAAAATCAACTGCTTTTAATCAATGATTTTGTTAAAAAAACTTAATAAAAAATCAATCTATTTAAATCAATGAACCCTGATTTTTGACTTACCAGTATCATTGATTAATTCTGCAAATGTTGGTAAACATTCCTTTATAGCTTCAAAAGGAGGAGGAGGATTCTTGTTTCTGCAAAGATTTGATAATGTCCACGTGATATTACGACGGAATGTGCTCTGCGAAATTAAAATCAAATTAATAATTCAAACATCTATATGAGAAATCTCTACAGCTGTTTTCTTTCTTTATTAATAAACATTATAGATCAATATTTTATTATTTATTGAAACCTGCACATCCTGCATTAAAAAAAATCTACAAGATTTTTTTTATACTTCAAATTAAAGAGCAATACTTAATCCACGACTGCCACTGAAGTTTGAGAACTAAACACTGATTTTTCTAGTTCATTTTAGAAAAGTCATAGGAAGATCAATCCAGATATATTTTTATTATCAATATACTATACTTTCAATGCAAATCAAATCAACTTGCTTAGTTTAAAGATATGAATGAAATTCACCTAAATCTTGATCAAAATTTGGATTTGACTGATTTCTTTTCTGTTTCTTATTGATATGCATGTGCACATATCTCATATGTCAATAGCTTTCTCTAAACCCTACAAATGGCCTTGTGCTTTAAGATTGCCTTAAAGTGTCTACAGACTAATTACTACTAAATGCCGTATTACCCCGTATTATCTGGCACGCCGGAAAAAAGAGAGAATGACCAGCACGTCGGGAAATTCGAGGTTTACTTTGCAACAGAACAAAAATTAATTTCTCCCATTAAGTTGCAATCAGAAAGCAAACCACTTTTACTGTGATTCGTTCATAATTTTTTAAAATAAATTATTTTTGGTTCCTTTTAGAGAGGCAAGTCTAATTTTTATTTATTGAACAATTATAGTAATTTCTTTAGCACTGGCTGAGGGGCGGTAACTTACTGCGTAAATGTTTGCTTAATTTTAATTCAATTTTTTATAAAGTAACTAGTTATTGAATAATTTCTTGTTAAAATAAATAACATTGTTAGTTAATATTTAGAAAATTAAACTTTATTAATACTTAAGATATTTATAGAACTTCATTATTCTTTAAGCTGAACATATATTTTTTTATAGTATTTTTTTCTCCGAACCTTGATTTTTCGGCATGTCAGAAAGGACCAAACAAGTGTTTTTGAATATCTGGTGGCCCCAGAATTTTGTGGCATGCCAGATAATGCGGTAATAGATTATTAAACTAATACTACTTAATCCACTAAGTATCTAAACATTCAAATATTTGCTACTAAATATTTGAATTTTTTTTATCTAGTTAACATAATTTTATTAATAAGAAATTGGTTTACAGAATTTGACACATTATCTAGAAGAAACATTATGAAATTAGAGAAAAAAAAAACTCAGTAATCCTGAAAGTTGAAACTAAAAAAAGTTGCAGAAATTTTATTAAAAATCAGAGGCAGATTAACAGCTTCAGTCAATTAGAAGACTAAATTGTTTAACTGTATCTCTATCATGCCCCTTAAGATGTAATTGATAAATGATTCATGCAAATACACGTAAGAAAATACTTACTGAAATATCTGGCTTCAGCAAGTTGATTAAAGATTTGATGACATTGTTTCGTATGACCAAATCTCTCAACTCTGGTCCATCACCTAAACATTAAAGAGCAAAATCTATTTAAAACCAAGGTAGATGAAAACATATGTACATTAATAAAATATTAACTAGTATATTGTGGCCATCATGAAACTTTCTTCTATATTTCTTATAATTCTGATCCCTCCCCATGCTTGAAGAGGAAGCAATATTCGCAATAAAAAACACAATTATGCATGTAAAAATTTGACGACCATACCAATGTCTGAATTGTTGCAAAGGCAAAGCAAAGAGCGAAAATTGAAAGTTTTTAAAAGCCTTGCTTGAATTAAATATTTTATTTGTAAACAAGCATAAGATGGTAAAAATTTCAAATCATTGAGACATAATTTCTGATCATTTCCATACCATTAAAATCACGAGAAATAGGCAGACAACAGTCTAATGGGTCATTTTCCCTAAACAGCGCAATTTGGACAGGGCAAGGAATGGCATTCAGTGTGCCAGGGGAATGACACTTAGAGGAAATAATGCGTTTTACTGACGATATTATAATTTATGTGGGAAAAGGAAAAATTACTTTGATGAAATTGAAAAAGATCCAATGTCGTGGTGTCCAAAAAGTAGTTATTGTGGTTATTTGTTTCCTTTACATTTTACAGGGGAAGGACGACAGGGGAATGACAAAAATTAAACATATATTGTCATAACTGCAAACAACAAATATCAATGTCACTTAAAGTAAGGTGGGGGCGGGGGGAACTCTATAAAAACAAGAGTCAATCATTCATTGAGCTATTATTACAAAATTAAATGAATTATCAAAGACAGGGTAATGACAGTCATTAAAAATACTTATCAAGATTTAACTTGATATCACCCGAATATACTCGACAGCGTATATTTATTCAAAAAGAACTAATTAAGATTATTTCTATGATGAGACCGGAATTCAAAGATTAAATTATGAGTTAATACAACTATTACCGGGTGTAAGAAACATTCATTCCATTCCTCGACAGGGGAATGACAAAAAATCAAAGGACATTTTTTACTTTTAAAAAAAATAATGCAAACCTTGAAGAATTTTTTTTTCTATTTTACAACATTGCATAACACTTCTTAAGAGGTTAAACAACATTTTCTGTACAAATATGCATGGCTTCCTGAATCTTTAGAGCTGATTGTGCTTTAAGGTGGAGGTAGGGACACACAGGGGAATGACATTTATCACGTCAAAAAATTATTTAAATGTATAATAATAATAGAGTGTTTGTTTTAACTTATTTTACAAACATAAAAACATGTTGTTAAAGCATTCTAGCGTCAGTTTTATTTCTATACTAGTTAGTTATTTTTGGAGCAAGGACAAGAATTTAGCAGTTTAGAGAAAATGACCCTAATACGATTTAGCTTTATTAATGCAACAATAAAGATATTTTTATTCCCAAAAAAAAAAAAAAAATAAATAAATAAATCTGCACCTCTTGGAACAATTGGGCCAAAATTGAACCAACTCCTATTTACATATGGATTTACATTTATTCCAAATTTCATCTAGAACGTAGCATTACATCTTGAGATATGGCACTCACAATGAAAAAAAAGAAAGTTTGATTGCACCACCCCCTTTTCAGCTGTTGACACCAAAATAGAATCGGCTCTTATACCCTCTAAGGGCTACTTGTCAATAAATTCTTGTTCGATTCCATTCATTTTTTCCCGAGATACAGCAGTCACAATTGACGACAAAAAAACGTTTTATAGCTCAACTCCAGTTTAAGCTATTGACACCAAAATTGAATCAGCACCTGTTCCTGTTAGTGGCAACATATGAACTAAATTTTGTTTCATGCCGCCAGTTACTTCTTAAGGAATAGCAGGCACGCACAACTCAAGAAGCGTCCTATTGCTCCACCCCCACCGAGGAATTTGCGCCAAAAACCAATGGGCACAAGTTCATATGGGGGCACATATGCGTACCAAATTTCGTTCGATTTCATAAGGTAGTTTTTGATGTAGAGCAGCCACAAAAAACTGGTCACACATATACGTGACACACAGACATTTTTCAAAAATGGTCGAAATGGACTTAGCACACCTCAAAACGTTCAAATCTGTCAAAATTCGGAATTCAAAAATTTGCATGAATCCAATAGTTTCTTCTATATATTAGATATAGAAGAAAGTAAAAACACAGCTTTGAACCAGTGTTAGAAATAAGCAGACATTAAACGCATTTAGGGACGAAATATTTCAATTTGATGTCTAGATTTATAACTCTAAGTGCCAACTTTATTCTTATTTACTCTTGCTTGGTTCGAAAGATAAATTTGTACAAGTAATTTTATAATTTCAATCATTGTCGTCTTTAAAAAATCATTCTTCCCTATATATTTTTAACATGCTATTGGCAGTGTGTAGCCTATAGCAGTGTATTATTTTTTTTAAATACATTTATTTTGATGCCTAGAAACTGTTCTTAGATGATATGTCTAGATTTAAATTCTTTTTTAAATTTTATAAGATCTACTGGAACATTTAAGAAATAATCATGTTTTTTAAGAAATAAAAAAAAAGGACTTTCTAAGGACTAGAAAGAAATCTTGATGTAAAAATATTCTTTCGAAAATAAAACCAATTAAGGGTTCATTCATTAAAAACAAGGGTGGCCAACTGTTTTTTTTTGGAAGAGTGCCACTGTTTAAGAGAAAAAAGTTCTATTTGTGCCATTTTCAACATACTAAGAATATAACGAAGTGAGAGAAAATAATTTCATGAGCTGATACATATAGGCTATTGTGCACCCCCAAAATTGTTCTTCGGCAAATTTTGAGTCGGTACTGCAATAACACTTTTTAAAACAAGGCTTAATGTCTCCTCTCATTAGATGTAGATATGTTTGAACACTCTTATATTGCGTTATTCCATTAAATTCAGTAATTTTTTAAAATTATTTAATTAGCTCAAAGCTCGTAATTAGTTCAGGGCTCCCAACACATTTTAGCTTTAGAAAAGGGTAAAAGAGGACCATTTTCAATCAAAAAGAGGACTAAAGAGGACCACTTAGAATTAAAAAGAAGACCTTGGGAGGACCATTCATTTTAACTCAAGGAAGCACCAAAAGGCAAATTAGCTGCCTGCTGGCAAAATCCGTGAAGATAATTTGTTACTTAACCATAATACTGAGATTTTTAATGATACAATTTCTTTTTCACATTCTGCACAACTGATCTTTTTATCCATTGAATAATAATATTTACACAAGCATTTCGATGGGATGGGGGGGGGGGGGGGAGGCACAGTTCAGCACTTAAGGCAGCCTCCTTAGAACTAAATAGGCGTAATGATACATTTTGAATTGAACCAGGGATGCTGGTAGTCTCACTGAAAGATAGATGAAGCCGTGCATCTTTCTTCAGTTAAAAATTATTTGTGTTTTTCTGTCTTGTAATGCTTTTTAATAGCATTATACAGTGAAACCTGTGTAAGTTGACCACTTCCAATGCACTACTTTAGTGGTCAACTTAAACAGGTAGTCAACTTATAGTGGTTGAATTATATGATAAGATTCTGTGCCTGAAAATAGTGGTCAACTTAGACAGGTGGTCAACTTTACAGGTTTCACTGTATCCTTTTTCAACCGATATGAATCTATCACACACCAAACAGATCTACTGTATTGAAAGTTTTCCTAAAATTGTCTGAAATGCTCAATCGCAAAGAGAAGCAGATCACATGAGACTTAGTTTTGCAATTTTCATATTCAAAGTATATTTTCAAGAATCATAAAGCTTACATTTAAAAAAAAAAATACTCCATGATTGCAGGGCCATGAGTGCTTTGAACTTTTATGGGAGGAAAAACAAAATCCCCCTTTAGCAGGCATCATGACAATGAAATGTTGTACATAAATTCAACTTCATAAAATTACATAATTCAACTTTGTTTCATATACAAATGCTACTTTAAAATGTTATGTGCTCAATTGTTTAAATTTAATATCTCCCCCCTCCACACACAAAAAACAGTAATAACCGAAAATAAGCTAATAATAATCAAAATTAAGTTTGGAAAACTAAACAAACTTGAATTAAACATACAAATGAATATTTTTTTTAGTTATTTAAATAAAAACTAAATCTAGTTAATCTGACTTAGAATGTTAAAATAACTTCTAATTCCATAAATATAAAAATATTTATAAGATGCAAAACGATTGAAAGCTCAGAGAAGCAAGTTTTCACGAACCAAGTTCAATGTTGGCATGTTTCCCATAAAATAAATTTACTAAATTAAACATAAAACATGCTAATCTAAGGTAGCATACGGGAAAATAACATTCGATTGGGCAAAATATTTTAATATTTACATGATTCAAAAAGATTGAAATTTCAACCACTAAAAGCAATACTTCGCGAACTCCGAGTAAGTTCAAGGTTACCATGGTTTCCAAAATAATTCCTTCATTAATTATTAAAATTAAATGTAAAATAAGCTAATCTAAAGTAGAATATGTCAAAATAACTTTCAATCGTCGAAATCAAAATGTTGACAAGATGAAAAAGGATTGAAATTTCAAACGCGAGAAGCAATATTCCACAAAGTCTGAATAAGCTCAATGTTATGGTTATCAAAATATTTTCTTCGTTAATTATTGAAATTAAACAAAAAACAAGCTAAACTAAGGTAGCATATGTCAAAATAATTTTCAATTGTGAAAAACATCAACATGTTCACAAGATGCAAAAGGATTGAAATTTCAAACGCGAGATGCAATTTTCCGCGAAGTCCGAATAAGATCGATGTTATGGTTTCCAGAATATTTCCTTCGTTAATTATTGAAATTAAACGAAAAATAAGCTAAGGTAAGCACATGTCAAAATCACTTTGGATTGTAAAAAGCATCAAAATATTAACAAGATGCAAACGGATTGAAACCTCAAACACGAAAGCAATTTTTCGAGATAAATCATGTCAAATATATATATTCAGAAAATTGTACTACTGAAATATTTTTAAAAGAATTACAAGCACAATCCAATGAATCGATAGAATTCAAGCAGTTAAGAAACTTTTCATACTTTTTCAAGCACTTGAAATTAACCTCTTTTTCCAAGAACTTTTCAAGGTTTTTTTATAGGTGTACGAACCTTGTTTAACACGCGTTGCGGCGGCGTGTTTGGGTGTGCAGTAACTTTTAATGACATGAAAAACTTTTAAAATCTGATATTTAAGTAAAAACAATATGAAAGCGAACTAATCAAACCAAAATATTAAAAAGTGGTCTAAAGCGGACCATTTGGGAGCCCTGTTGGTTAAAAAACACATCTTCGCCTCAGAGCAACACGAACACATTGAATCCCATGAATAACACTAAGATATTCTACTGTTGCTTCGAAGCAACGACAAATTAGTTGTATTAAGAGCTCCTTGATGGATAAGTTTTAACAAAACTTAAGTGTACAAATCAAGAATTTCTCCAGCACAATCTGAATAATCATTAGCGTAATGCTTAACTGTGCTATTATTCCAAGGAAAAACGGATCGTTTCTTCCATACAAGACAACTCGTATTTAATAAAAAATTTTTAAGGATAACAAATTGTTGCTTAAAAAACGGACAACATGTGCAATGTCTTCAGAAATTTTATTTCCCATTAAAATTATATTTCAATGAAATATAAGAGCTGTCTTGTACGGGACAACAAGCAAGTTTTCCGGTGGAATGGAACAGTTAAGAATTTTCGTGCATTACAAGAATAATAACCTTGATACTGCTGAAGAACTATGAAATGGCCCAACTGTGAGCACATAGTCTAATGTCAGTCTTCATTCACTAGCGGTACCCGCATAGCTTTGCCCATAATAGAAAATTAAAAAGGGATTCGGTTTGTATGCTGTATATTTAGTTAACATGAGTTAAATTTTAGAATTTGAAAACCAAGATTTGAAATAAGACATTGGCATAATGAATGTAAACATTCAATAAAAAATTATCAGAACTTAAAACAAAAAACCCTAGTAAAAACCAGGTGATCCAGAAGTATATTAAAAATGATACATTTATTTAGGCAACTAAACATGAAACAATTTTCCTATTACATTTTGTAAATAATAAAATACAATATATTAATATTCAAAGAAAATCCAGACTTTAACTGATCTAAACTGTATATGAAAATTTTACCGGCAATGTTTCCTAAAGCCCAAACAGCCTGTTCAGCAACATTTGGGTGAGGAGAAGACAACAAAGAAGTGAAGATGGGAACAGCACCAGCATCTACGACAGTTTTTGTTTGAGATGGATTTCCAGATGCGATATTAGTCAATGCCCAACAAGCTTCAAATTGAAGAGGTACACTGAAATTTAAAAAACAGATTGGATCAATTGCAATATTTAAAACTAAATAGAACTAATAGAAAGATTATCTTACTTTTTTACAAAGGTGAATAAATTTTGTACTCGACTAGACATTCCTTGTTTTCTCTATACATGAATAAGTAACGTCAAAGAAACTGATACTATATTAATAGTCAGGGGTGATTGTGAGTTCATCAAAAAATACCTGAAAGTTTCAAAGCGAGAACGCGGGGGGTGGGGGGGGGGGGGAATCTTTGGCCCCTATTACTTAAGTGCACCTTTGCCATAGTATTAAATAGTTCCGAGTCAAAATATTGTGTGTGCATTTGATTAAATTTTTAATGGGTTACAAAGTTACTTTTGAGTTGGTGTTATACAAATTATCTTGACATTTGTACATCTTAAGGGATAGCTGTCCATCCTAAGGCTCTTACAGGTATATCTGATGAGTATTATAAAATTAAAAGAAATTGCGGAGGTAGGGAGATAAAAGCACAACAAAAAAAAACATAATTCCGGTATTTTCGGACATAAAAATACCGGAAAGACGTCCGAAAATACCGGAAATTCGGTAAAATACGGAAACACAATCACCCCTGAATAGTTTGCCTGCGTTTAGGAGACCTTATAGAACCTTCTTTCAAATTTGGTACAAAATTACTTCGAGCTCTGGGGGTTTGCACTTCTAGTTTTAAAACTTCCAATTAATAAGATTGAAATTTCTTCAAGCTAAAATTTTGCATAAATTGCATATTAAAGGGATGAAAGATTTCAACCATTAACATTTGAGGCAGTGAGAAGCAAACGGATGTTAACTGACAAAACTAAATTTTGGATATATAACCACTACAAAACCTCTTCTGCATTAGAGCAAGAAATAGTACTAGTAACCCTAGTAGGTGCTGCTGTACACAGGGTTGTCCTATTTTGTCCACCCCGGAAAAAACTGTCTTAGACAAAATGTCATTTTGTCCCATCAGTAAACTGAAAAATGAGTTAAAAATTTGAAGTTTGAAAATAACAAATTACATAGATTTTTCCTATTCAAGTAATATTTTAATATAAAAATAGTATGCATAAATCTTTATATAAACAATTGATGGTAAAATATTTTAAAGTGAAAATTAAAAAAAGTAAGATCAGTTGAAATTTAGGCGTGTTAATAAATCAAATGAGTGTTAAAATAAATTATAATGCACTAGCTGTGTTGCAACGCTTTGCTCGGTCTACCTTGGGAGAAAAAAAAACCATTGCGTCAAGTGAAATATCTTCAATAACCAGGATTAAATGAAAGAAAAAAAACCATCATGCAAATATTCTCCCCAAACGATGACGACAGATACTAAAATACTTTTAAGAAATTAAAGTAAAATGAGAAAGATGGATTTAAAAGGAGTAACCATGGAAACACAAAATAAAATAAGTAAGAATTGAAAATGAGAAAGATGGAAATAAACAATGGATTCAAAAAGCGTTACCATGGAAACGCAAAATAAAATGGTTAAAAACTTGAATAAAGAACAGATTTTTCAACTTCATTTAATTCGCTAGTAACTTTATTCTAATGGAGATAGAGGGTTAAACTATTGACCTTAGGTCGAGTTAGATCTAGGGTGAAAAAAGCAGCTTTTTCCCAATGCTATAAAAAAGAAAACTGTGGAACAATTCCTTCACTTTTTATTGATGGATTTAATAAGAAAGCAGTGCCTAAATTTCAGCTAAGCCTAAAAAAATTAGAGCTAAAAACGTAAAAAACTCCCTCTGCAATTTAGTTGGAACATTAAAACAAATTGCATTGAACGCGGAAAATTCTTCCCTTTCCAACGGTATATAATATTACTATTTGCGAGTAATTTTTCACCCCCATATTCGGGAATTTGAAAATTGGGCCTAATTTGGAATAAAAAAAGAACTATTCATCGAATTGTTCTCGAACTGGTCTGCAAACCTTCTCAGGACTTAAAGGAACAAACTGAAAATTTCAGCAAAATTGGTCGGGTAGTTCGAGTTTTGCGAGTTCAAACACACAGACGCTTTTTGGAGACTTCATTTTATACTATGTAGAGATGTAATAGCATTTATAAAACAAACACATCAGCTGTAAATTTCATGATTTTTACCTTGACGTGGAAGTTCATTTCCCATAATAAGTGCATTTATAAAATTAAAAAGTACAGTGAAATTCCGTTACAAGGAATACCAATACAACGAAATTTCCGTTTCAACGAACTACATTTTCAGTCCCTATATAACTACTACTACATTATTTGAATTCCATTACAACGAAATTCCCGTTACAACGAATAAAATTTGCAGTCCCTTAAAGTTTGTTGTAACGGGATTTCACTGTATAAATAAAAAGTTTAAAGCTTGAAGTTTCAAAACATTGTAATTTATATTTAAAAAGAAAAACTACTCGATATTAATAAAAGAAATATTGGCATGAAGTGAAATCTGTTCTTGCAATACGAATACAAATGTGATGATCAACAACAGGCTCTGACTAGACTGTTCCCTAATCAATTTATTATTCCCCCCCCCCCAATGAAGATTAATGGTCCTTTTAAAGCTAATCTACCCTGCCTATTACAGCCTCTTCCGATACACTGCTCTGAGTACCCGCAAACCTACTAAAGTAGTAATTTTTCTTAATCTGTATGACATTAACATATCCATAAAATATACAAGTACAAATATTTTACTATGGGGTGACATCAATAAACTCGAAAAATATAAGTTATAAAATATTTTTAGTCTATAAATCTTTGTTTTGTATGTATGTCTCCAAGCATTTCATTTGGCTTTCCCATCGAGTTTATTTTCTACTATTGTCTTCTATACATATAATAAAATAAGATGTTTGTGTGTGTGTGTGTGTTTGTGGCGCGCATCCCAGGAAAACGGTAAGGCCTAGAAAGATGAAATTTGGTATACTGGTGCAGTTTTTGCTGAAAAAGTGCACCTCGGGCTTCGATTTTTGATATTTTTATTAGAAAAAAAGTTATTTAATGTTTTATGCGTTTTTTTGCACTTTTTAGTACTTTTGACCTCACAGATCCCGAACCAATCGCGCCAGACGGATATTTTTTGTACTATTGTGTAGGAAATTTAATTTTAAATATGATGAATGAAAAAATTTTGAAGATAGAGCAATTTTTGTATTTTTTATAGATTTTTGAAAAAACCTTTATTTTACATTTTTTTCTAGGTTTAGTTTTTTTCGAAACCCATCCTGCGGCAAGTATTGAACCCTCAAATCTAAAATTTTAGTTGGTAATAGTGAAAACATTCCGCCCCCTTCAGAAGAAAAAAGTTTTGAAAAATACGCAATAGTTTTTTTTTTACAATTTTTTTAATGCAGGACACAACGCGAGCTGTTCGCTTGCCGGCTGAGTTCCTAACTTACCTCATCACGTGATCCAACTGAAATCGTTTGCCTTCTCTTGACTTTTTTTTTGCGGGCTATTTTGATTAAATAAATAAAGGAAGCGATTTTTTGCATGATCTGTGTTTTTGTTACGGATTGGCGGTTAGGTTAGGTAGATACAGAGATAGAGATTGAGTGGAAAAAAAATTTTTTTTTCGAATTAATACTTACATAAATTAAAAAGATTGTTAATTACTGTCAGAGGTAGATAGGCATAGATCGTATAGACAGACAGACAAATAGATAGACAAATATAGAGGTCGATATAGTAGATGGACAGCAAGAAAGAGACATGCCCGTCATTTAAAAAACTTCAACGGGGTGTCAATCCCCCCCCCCCCGCCACACACACACACATCATGACTTTGAAAAAACAATGCTTTCACATAAAAGTGAGAGTGCTTTTTGTTATTTTTCGACAAAATTTGCATGAAGAGTACACCGTTTGTGTCTCCCCTCAACTCCTTTAAAAGTATTCCAAACGACGGAACTGAAGATAGGTCTAGAAAATATTTTATTCAAACTACTAATGATATAGATAGATATAGATTGATTGATATCGCCACGAAATTTATTTAAGCAGCTGCAGAAGGCGGCAACATTGGCGTAAAAAGGCAAATGATAATGTTGGTATATAAAGAAAAACATTGATTAATACCGTCGCTAAATTGTCTAAGCAGCCGCCGTAGGCGGCAACCCTGGCGCAAAAAGGCGAATGGCGTAAAAAGGTGGACCAGCTGGTCGCCGAAGGCGGCTAGTATATAATAATCTAATCATGCCCAATAGTATATTCGCCTTGTTATATTTCATTACTTTTAAGTAAATTAGGATCTAAAATTAACTGCACCAATGTGTAATTAAAAAATTTATGAAATTCCAAAGCAAATGATTCTATTTTAATTAAATGATCAATTCATAATAGAAAATGCAATAGAATATACTAATATTACACCATAACAATAAGTTTATGTATGTATAATCCTTTTACTTTTCATTTTGTCTAGAGTCTTCCGGCGTCCCGGACTTTTTACAAAAAGTGGACAAAATAGCAACACTGGCCGACACATGCTGTACAGCATGATTCAGAAAATATTTTAATGAAAGCCTACATGGGATCTGAACTTAAAATGCAATTAACTTGGAACTTCTCATTTTATGTCATTCAAAATAGCTTTTTTTTTTGTCAGTAACACATTAGGTTTATTCTAGTTCTCTATTAACTCTAACAGCAGATTTCAGACTTATTTTAGTGAAAGTGCTAGCCTAAACCTAATTTAAGCTCGGAGCTAAAGAGAAAAAGGTTGGTGGAGACTACGAATTGGAAAACTACTTTTCAAACATACAAAACAATCATCAAGTCCTCAGAAATCCTTTTGCAAATTTTGCTGTGAAATTTAGAACAAGTTTGATCCTCGGGAGAAGGGTGCTCTTTGAAATGGGAGATTTTGAACAGAAGATAGAGAATATACAAAAAGGCACCATTGATGGATAATTCTTGCAGTCATTGAAAGGCTTAGGATGTGTTTCACATAAAAGAATGGTTAAATTAGGTTCAGGATGATGAGAATAGAGAAAACTAATGGTTGAATGAAAATTTAGACTAGTTTTTGTAATTTCAAACTAGAACTAATCTGCTACAAAGCAGAAAGATTTAATTCTTGTTTTGCATGCACAGTTTCTTACAATTTTCTTGTAATAGAAAGCTTGCACAACAAATTTTACTCTAGAAGAATCTTGACCAGTGTTAAAAATGGTCGTTTGATGTTTTGCAGCTAAAAATGTTACTCCTTCACTCTTACATTAAAAATGTTGATTTGACACATAGATTTCCAATCTAGGTGCCAAATCTGATGCCTCAAGTTTAGGATCACATTGAAGCTTTTCTTTCCCGACTCATTAAGACCTGTGACTGTCAGTGAGGATAAATTTGCAAAAAATAATTTTCAAAATCAAGTTTTCTTAAAAGAACTACATCCAGCAGGAATTTTGACTTAAGAAAAAAAAATTGTAAGTTTTTTTAAAAAGTCCTCACTATTTTTATTCCAGCAGAATTGGGACCAATATTAAGAAATAAGTGGTCCTTTGATGCATTTTGTAATCAAAAACATTAATCAGACACCTGGATTAGGTGCCAAATTTGACGCCTCTAGTTTTGGATCACATTGAAGCTCTTCTTTCCAAACTCATTTCGACCTGTGATTGTCAAGAATGAAATTTGCAAAGTGTAATTTTCAAACTATTTTTCTTTTAAAAAAATTTGTATATTTCACAAAAATGCTATCGACAATGTTTAATAAAAAGTAAACATATTTTGACTTTTATTTGATTCATTAAAAATAGCACCTAGAAACTTATACTAGCCACCATAATGCTTCTTAATACTAATTTTTTACACTGATCTGGAGTATAGTCACATCTAGACTTAATATTATCATATCCATTAACTTTACACATAAAACTTAAAATGTAACGTAAAAATTTTTTTATTACTTGTCACTTTGTGTGAGAAAGGACACAAGATAAGGAATAACTCCAGCAGTAATCATAATGTCAATTGGTGGATTTCTCTCCCTAGATAGTATTTTCCTAGCATTTTGAGCAGCAAGGAGTTGCATATGAGGATCTGGATTTCTGATACCCATCACAATTTCTTCAATAGACATAACAGAACTCTGAAAATATTAAACGTCAATTCAATGAATGAACATTTAAACCAAAATTTGAACAACAATTAGGCAATCTAACCAATAACCTATCAAATGAAAATAACCTGTACACATACCACAGAACTTTTTAAAGATTATAAAGTCTGGGACAGAAATTCATCAAAAATGGTTAAAAATTCAAAGAAAAATATTCAAGAGCAAACACACTACCTTAAATAAAGTTTTTAATAAAAGCTCGTAAAAGAATTCTGAAATTTGCCGTACATTTATACTCGATATAAAAATCTTTCTTGTTTTTCTTATTCATATTGCATAAGTCTGTGTATACTTTTGTTTAAATTAAAAACACAAGCTGAATAATATTTTACTGCAGATTTTAACATTTGAAAACTTCAATATTTGACATTAACTTCATATTTTCTTTTGTTCAATCAATTTCATGTTTTTTAAAAAATAGATTAAATAGAACTAAAGAAATGAGTTTGAAACTTGAATCGTATTTTTCCCATAGTGGAACATTTTTGCTTTTACAAGTAAAATTTTCTAGATAACTTCAGAGTAACTTAAAAATTGTTTCAGAATCCAGATAAAAAAAAATAAACAAACAGATAAATTTTGTACAACACTACTTTTGGAAGATTAGTATTATATCAAGGTTGATGTTCCTTTAACAGAAAAACTTTTAGTTTAAAATTACTTTCAAATCTACAAGATAATAAGTTTTAAAAACTTAACTTTTTCTTGGATACTATGACTAATAACTTTAGAAGGATCAATTTTAGAGAAGGAAAATATTCAAAGAAAACTTTGCTTTGAAACAGAAATAATTTTAAACAACATTTTTAATTTTTGCTAAACTTTTCTTCCTGAACTGATTTACTTTACTATTTTTTTCTTGTAAAGTTGTTTTTACCAATTATATTTTGCACATTTCATAACATTTTATTAACCCATAACAGGGGAGGTGAAAAAATAGGGCGCAACAGGGAACATGAGGCCTCTGAGACTGCTCTATTTACAATTTTTTAAAAATAGTGCAATTAAGATACGTTTCTATAATTTTGCTTAGGTGTTTTTTGAACTTTCATTAGCATGGGGAAAAAATATTTTTGAATCGAAATATAACTTTTCCGAGAAAATTTTGCTACAGTCTTAAGATTTTGAGAAAATCATATGCTGCAGTAAATAACCTACTTGTAATAAAAAAAAATCTATTATTTATTAATGATTTCATTTTGGTTCTTTAATATATACAGAACATTTTAGTACCAGAAAATTGATTACATCACGTTACGAGAAATTTTTGACAGCCTTTTAACTAAGTATTTCACGTTGCATTTCGAGGAATAATTCAGCCTTTTATTGTCCCTAGAATATCATTATTTAACGTTTGTGAACAATTCAAACCATTCTCAACCTCATTTAGAATATTTTGCATCTCTTCCGCATAACGCGGATAAGATAAATGGACTAATATCCGCGGTTCTAACGTGAAGAGCCATGTTAACTACTGCCGAAAATTGTAACACTGAAAGGGAGGTGCGGACTCAGACCACTTCTAAAAAATACAATGAAATTTAAACCAGATGCATTTGCCTTAAAATACTGATAAACAAGGGGGGGGGGTGTTAAAGCTCAAAAAACAAAAACCCATTCAATCTGACAAAAAATTAAATAGGGGTATTAAGATGAACTTTTGAGCGGTCTGCGAGACCGCACCTCCCTCTGTTAAGGGTTAAAAAATACTATATTCGTGAAATTTCAAAACAAAATAAACTAAAAGAAATCAAATAGGCATTTTAGACATGAAAAAGCACATGAAAATTTAAATCAAATGTGTTGTCAATGAACTTTTAAATGCAAGATTCTTTTTCTACAGCCACTTTAAAGCTGTAAACAAACTAAAAAAACTCTGCAAAACCGGGCAAAATCACAAAATTTTTTAATTCTGGAAAAGTTGGGAGACATTTTTGAAACATTTATGGAACTGATTTATTCTTTTTTATGTGGAGGAAAAATTAAGTCTTAAAAAAATACATAAATTTTGAGTTAAAATTTAAGATTCATGAATAGGAAAAATAAAGGAAAAAAAAATCAGAAATATTTTCTAGTATTAGTGTTTAACGTCTAATCGATTTTGCAGGAAATATCCTAAAAACGTCTCGATTGGCTCTCTATTACTTTAGTGAAAGTACATCGCTTTTGCGCAATTATTTTCGGTTATTATTCAAAAAATTTTCAAATCTATAAATGTCAAAGATAACTCCAATGCAAATAACACACTAAAGCAAATCAAAATCTATTTTATATTTTCTAAAATTAAATTAATTTTCATAAGTCACATTTTGAATAAATTTCCTTGAAATAGATTACATTAGATTTCACGAAAACAAGAATAATGGAAAAATACAAAAGCAGATGGTTGATAAAGCTAAAACATTTGTCAATAAAATCAACAATATGATTGCCAAAATCTTATGACTAAAAAAAACAGATTTTGAAACTGTACATTTTCCGACTTCTGCATAACTTTACACTCAAAACTCGCTTATGTTAATAATATATCGTAACATCCTTACTATCTATAATTTTGAAGACAAATTTTATTTCAAACTAAAGTGAAAAACTGATCGAAATTTTCAAGAGGGTGCTACAAATAGAGTGTGCTAGTTCTCGACTGTTAATATAAAACATAATTAAAAATAATAACCACAAAATTACTGATTAAAGGGTGCTGCTAACATTTGAAGCTGAAAATTAGGGAGACTCATGTGTAAAATTCGGAACACTTTGTATTAACATTTAATCACAAAAATTCAAGTAAGAAAAAAAGTTTAAAACATGAGTAGGGTTTTTTAAAGGTTTCTACAAGATACAAAATTCAGCAGGATTCAAAATTCTGTATTCTTATTTTTTTGAAGTAAAACTACCTAACTTCCAAGCTTAAAAAAATATGTTAAGAGGCTAAAGGTTTTTTTTTCTACAAGTGAGATTTTCCTTGCAACAGGTAAAAATTCAGAGAAATATTGAAAACTTTTTACCGAATTTTTATGGAATACAATTTTAAAAGAAAATTGAAACCAAAATATAACCTTATTTGAAATGAAGAGGTTTCAATTTGGGGATCGTAATCTTTCCCAATTCTTTTTTTAAATAGAATTCAGTTCAATGAAAATTCGAGATATTTTTCTTCAGAAATGAGTTTGGAAGAAAGTATAGAAATTTAAGATCATTATGAAAAACATTCAAGTTGGCAAAATAACGCACAAAGGAAATACATGCAGGTTTTACAGAAGCCATCAGATTTCAAAGTGTGAAAAAAGTTACCACTGACTTGCAAAAAAACTTAAAATGTTTAAATTTTAAGAGTAATAAATAAAAGTCGACAAGGATGAAACTGGATTAATTTCACTTTTTTCAAAAACAGATCAGAAAATCATCCTTTTTAAAGGGTACTAAAATTCAAGTTTTTATGGAAACCTGAATGTTTGTATTAGGTACTTACCTTGTTTTGTTGCTGCAAGGGGCTGACTGGTTCATCAGTATCATCAACATTTCTACGCTTTGAAAGGCCAGCATCTTTCTTTTGCTTACGAAGTTCAACATTAACTTCAGTACGACGACGCCTCATAGCCTACAAGGAAAAAAAATAGTCAAAACAAAAATATCTGAAATATTTGTAGTTACATAGATAAATTTACTGAAGGAAAGGCGATAAATGAATATTATTCATACATTTTGAGCTGCCAATTGTAAAACATAATTGACCAGACATATCTTGAAGATTTTTAATATGAAGTTTTTTTTCGTATTCATTTAATAAAATTTTGAAGAAAAACAACAAATGTTTCAATAAGCCAAAATCAACCTGCAGCTTTTGTCTCATTTACTCTGCTCGTGGGATTACCAGAAAAGGAACCAGGGATTGTCCAAGATTTTTCACAGGGTCCGTTTGTGAAAAAAATCTCATAATTTTATGAAAAATGAAATTATTTAAAATTTATAAGAATAGTAATTTATTGGGTGGAAGGAGGGGTCATGGCACAAATTGGGGGGATAGGAATTTTTAGGTGGGCGATTTTGGTTTCCTTTTTCTTCATTTCCGGGAAAATATTCGGGGGGGGGGGGGATCTCTTTCAGGGAAGCGCTCTTCTGGAGATGGGCATCACTGATGTATCAATATCTGTTTACTGTTACACATTCTAAATTTTCCTTATTATATTAGAAATATTAAATAGAGCCATTATATGTATCAAATAAAAACTTAAAATAATTGAAAATTACATTTTAAAGGTCTACCATTAACATATTGTTGATATGTATCAACAGAGTTAAACCAAACATAAAATAAAACGGATGATTTAGTTTAACTTTTTATCCCTAATAAAAAACACTAAATTAGAATTCAAATTTCTGAACTATAACTTAAAAAAAAATCTATTTACCAGCTAGCAAAGCATAATAAGCATCAAAAATGAGTAGAGTTAGGTTCTTATATTGGATACAAGGATTCAAAAGCAACAAAAGTATAAAAACTGCTAACAAAATTGTTTATTACGATGAAATAAATTTAGAATAGCATTTTAACATGATGATGTATATTATTCATAATCAGCAACATACTTGCCGAAAATTTGGAATAAAGAAAAAAAAAATCGGAGGTGGGAAGATAAAAGTATTACTGATAATACAAGACTTACAGTTTTAACACACTGAAAAATACGGCATTTGGGATGTACAGTGAAACCTGTGTCAGTTGAGCACTTGTGGTGCCCTACTTTAGTGGTCACCTTAAAAAGGTGGTCAACTTACAAAGGTTGATTTACATCATAAGGGCTAATTCCGTGCATGAAAAATGCAATCAACTTAAGACGTGTGGTCAACTTTACAGGTTTTACTGTATAACCAAAACAAAATTACCCTTTGTTAGCATAAAAAACTCACAACCCATGTAATTCTTTCCCAAAATAATACCTAGAGCAATCTCATTTCACACCCCTCCCCTAGCTATGATTTACACTTCAAAGTCCAATTCCTTGATATGCCATTTTCTACTTTAATCATGAACGAGAAGAAAAATAAAGTCTTTCGTGGCAATTTTACAGTGCAAGAGATGGCCTTTTTAGAGAAATCTATAACATTGCTGCAAGCCATTTTGATTCGTCAATGATAAAAAGAAGCAAAATTATATAAACAAAACCAATTTAAGTTGCTAATTTCTATCAAAAAAGCACAAACATTTTGTTTTGTTCAAAATAAGCAGTTCCATGTATAAGCTGATCCCCCTAATCTTAATTTAAAAAAGGTTCCAAAAATTATCTGCTTAAACACTGAAATATGCATTATTTTGATTTCAGATTAGCTCTTTAAATGAATAATGTTTGAAAGGTCCGTTTTGGTTGATCGTAATTTTATGAAGGGTCTTTTTTTGTTGATCAGAATTTTGTGAAAGGTCCATTAACTGACCCAAATATCCTTTTGCCAGACCTCTGTGAACATACCTCAAATTTTCAAATGCCCATAAAATTAGTTAGACTACAGAACCAGTGATAAGTAATCTTATTCAGTTCTATTGCATCATCTGGATGCCATATCAGGGAATCCCATGTAAGATGGCTGAAAGCTAAGATCTTACTTATTTCCTTAACTCGAGATTGCTTGCGCGATCAAAACAGACGGGAGTGATCGCATAAAGTATCTCATTAACAAGGAGGTTTTTTAGTATTTTCGAGTTCAATTTTTTTTCCAAAAAGGTTGAACATGCAAATAAGAGAAAAGAGTATAGTTATAAAATACTTTAAGATTTTCTACACTTTTTTTTGCAAATGCATGCTATATGGTCCATGCAAATGTTTTTGTCACATTTTTCACACACAAATTTGGTTTTCGTCTTTTATATTGAGGCTTTCAGTACAGCTTTTGTATGTTGACTTTGCTTTTTTAACAGGGATGTAGTGTTTTCATTAGATCCTAGTTTTAATTTCAAGTCTTTTGGAAGCATTGCGTATGCTTTAGTTCAGAACTGTAGCAGAAATACTCGCACAGGAGTAAATTCCAAAGAAACTAATTTCAGAATATCCCCACCGTTTCTACCCCTTCAAGGTTATAACCTATGGGTCAGCAACTCAAGGAATCTTCCACTGCCAAAAAAAAAAAGTGGGGAGAAATTTGAAAGCGAAGAGGTGGGTATGTAATACCCTGAGCGAGTAATCTTGGGTTAAAAGCCCTAAAAATTAGTTTCCAACTATGGGGCTACTGAAAAGTAATTTTATTCAGTTCCATTTCATCATCTGGATGCTATATTGGTCGGCTAAAAGTTAAGGTCTCATACTCAAGGACACAAAAATAATTCTGTCTTACAACACTTGTAACAAATAGATGATTAACCCCCTTTGTAATTAATTACAGCAATGACACTTAAAATTTTTCATGACAATTATGTCACAAGGTCCCAACAGAAAAATTAAAGCACATTTTTCTGCAGTCCTTGAAATAAGTTTTTCAAGATGCACCAAGTTTTTGGATTGGATTTTCTAGGCAGTGCAGAAAGGCTGAGCAAAACAGTCTAAGTATTGCTGGTTTCAAGTTCAAGTCATTTATGTTAGTTTTAATATGTCTCAAAAAAATTGTTCCACACATGAATTTTCCGAAATGCGGGTAAAATAGATTGAAAATGTTTAAATAAGTGGAAATTAGCAGAATAACAGAAGATTCGCACTCTTTGACTTCAAATTGCACTGTTCTACCCCAATGAAAGATTCTCCAGAACCTAGAAGTGCCACAAGTCGAAAAAGCTGTTTAACTTACTTCTTGATCCCTTCCTTTGTTTTTGAAGCATTTCAATCTCGATTGTGAATACATAATGTATGAGCAAAACCTGGAGGAAACAAGAAGAATAAAATTAATCCGAAGAAAAGTACAGCCACAAAACCATAAAAACGTGCACCAATTTTTCACACTACGCAATGTATTGCTCATTCACAATTCAGTGAAAAATTTTCTGGAATAGAAGCTGAATTGTTTTTATACATCACGAAAACACATTTTACACGTACTTGCATGACATAAAAAGTAAACAGTTGGAAAATATACTATAAATAACCGATTTTTTCTAATTATTACAGAATAATACTTTGAATTGCAATAATGGCGGTCAATGTAATTTCTCAATAAAAATGACAACTTTTAATGACCACCAATACGTGTTAAAGATAAAATAACAAGTTCAAATAACTTCTGAAAAATAATTCTTACTTTAAAAGAACCTACAGTTCAAATACAATATAAATTTTGACAACAGCAGTCTTTTAAGCGAACAGTCAAATGGAGGCCAGATAACAAAAGAGGGGCTTTTATTGGTGGATTTAAAATTACTGACACATGAAATCTCTTCTTCTCATTCAAACGTTTATTTTAATAAAGGTTTAGAAAAAAAACCTCTGAAGTCAGGATCAATGAGTAACATTAAAATTGAAAGATGCAACAAAATTATATTAAGTAATTTTTGAAAGTTCAAACTAATTCTTCTACGAAAAACTCGTAAGTATTATAAAAATTAAAAGTCATGGCAGATGGCAACAAATTTTTTGTTTATTAAAATAAAAATAACACGTCGGTCAATGCAGGAACGATCCTGGGTCCATGGTTACCATTTTGGCGACTTCATCTATTTCAAGGCGAGGTCTTATCAACATGACGAACATGATGCCAAAAAATAAAGTGCGATACCATAAGCAATACAGTTGCAGTTTATTTTTCCTTTTTGGAAACACTTCCTGAAGGAGTATGTTCTTTCCGATTTTAAGTGTACTTTTTTTCATGTATTTGGTATTTTCAAGAATGGTAAACATCATTAAATGCAAATTAGTTTAAGAAAATAAACTGGTTCGTTCTGTATTCTAAAGTTATATATTTTGAATTATAATAAAACAAACTAAATGACTTTACAGTTTTTTCGCATTTTTTATGAAATTCCATTTGCACCAAAAAAATCTTTCCTAAATCAGAGATGCTCCTCTTCCCCCTCAAGAACAATGACGTCCCCTCATCCTCAAATGCATCCCCAAAATGAGATCCCCTGAACACGACAAAGACAATTTTACCAAACCCTCCTCTCCCTAAAAATGTCAATCATGCTGTCTGCTCTGAAGTCCCACTTGTTGCACTTTATTTATCCATTTATTTAGAAGCTAGACAGCTTCACATAGATAGAGGACTGCGTGCCAAGCGCTTTGCCTCCAGACACACACACAGGAAAGATTTACAACACTCAAGGCACAAGCGGGAATCGAACCCACGATCTTCGGCTTGGAAGACGAAGCTTCTACCACAGAGCTACGGAGGCCCCCTCGTTGTACTAACTACCTTAATTTTGATAACATATTAATTGACCCTCTTGAGTGCCCACTCAAGGGGGATCGTGGCACGAACCGTACCATAGAAATTTCAAGGGGTATCCTGGGTGCTGCTCCCGATTGGGGGGAGGGGACAACTATGAAACACATAGATGCAGAGGGGTACCCACCTTTGGAGAGGTCATGGCGCACTGCACCATCGAAATTGTTTTTTTTTTTTTGGGGGGGGGGTATTTCGAGTGGTATTTTCCCTGTTAATGGGTCTTATTTTGGAGAGGGTGCACCCTTGCTCTTAAGGGGAGGGAAAACTCCTAGATGCAGTAATTTTGCAAACTTTTTCTGCAAAATAGTAGTTGTAACATTTTTCATTAGAAATGGTTCATTAAAAATTTTAATATTTTCTCTCTTTTATTTTTTTGTAACATAGATAAAGCATACGCGCAACTTTCAAGAGAAACAATATTAACTTTTGTGTCAAAATGAACTGTATATCGCTTTTCCAACCCCATGCCGTTATGCATAAGCTTTGGAAAAAGCAGCAATAAATAGTTGGATACTGTGGCAATAAATATTGAGAGTTCAGCGATTGGTAATAAAATGATATGTATGACTTATTAAGAACGTGAGTAAATAGCAAAAGTAGTATTTCCTTGCAAATGAAGAAATTCACAGGACATCAGTGGACGCCCAAAAACAGAAGCACAACCTTAGATATTGGGCTTTGGGATGGGGGGGGGGGGAGCACCTTCATTGAGTCTCAACCAATCCTCACTAATCCTTGAGTGCTTATGAAAACACGAAGATTGCTAATAAGCCACAAGTAAGTCCGTCGTCATTTAGGGGGTTCGGGTCATGGGCGCGCATAAGCAAAATTTTAAGGGGGGAGGAGGTCAGGTATTTTTTCCATGGTTTAGTAAGATACTTTCCGCATAGAAACCGATTGCAGTACAGATTAGAGTTATTAAAATTTGACATTTTTAATAATTTATTCATTAATGGCTGGAGAAATGTTTTTACTTTCTTGCTAGAAAAAAAGTACTAAAAGCAAGGAAGTTCTAATTTCCAAGGTGGGGCTAGAGCCCCACTTGCCCCCCCCCCCTCCATGTGGACGGAAGGGAGGAAGGTCGAAAGTCCCCCTTACTTTGGAAAAATAATGCTTTTTATTAGTTATAAGTGGATAGCGGGCGTGTTTTTCGTTGTTTTCCCCAAGTCAATTCCCATTGAGTGCACACACCCCTCCCTCCATGTCAAATTTCGAAATGAAGGACCGCAGAAAAATATTTCTGATTGTGCTGCCCCCTAATAGAGAATATGTTAGAATTTTTCCCCCCTTCCACTTCAAAGAAAACGCAAACCTACCTGGACTTAAGGCTACCCACCGATTTGTTACGTTAAACTATTATTTATTAATTTATTGCAGCGAAAAGGCAAGGAGCAAGTTACTACTTCATTAAGTTATTTACTTAGCCCAATTTATATAATATATACATATAAGTATACAAAGGGCAAATGTATGTTCAAACTGACAAACTAAAAAAAATCCTATCCTCTCCTACTCCATGATTAACAGACATTAAATTAACGTGACTAGGGGTGCACCCCCACCCTCCCCGTTTAAAAATCCCCTAGTCTTGATTTTGTCCTGCTATAGAAACTAAGTAATTTCCGCATCGTTCCCTTGGTTATTTTTTTGAAATGACGAGCCTGTCAGGTGCTTGTACACTCAAAACAGCCTTCATTTAAAAAAAAAAAAATCAAAACTATGAATTTTTAGTAATTAAAAAAAAAACGTTTAATACAGAAAAATGTTCATATAGCAAACGGATTAAGGAGAAAAAAAAACGATAACACTTGTTTAAAATAGAAAAGAATTTTCCAAGTAATGTGTTTTATATGATACATGATAGAATTCTGAATAGATTAAAATTTGACAAACTCTTAATAAAACTCTATGGAAACATAAAGTTAAATAACAATTCTTTATAAAACTATTTAATATATAAAGCTGAATAATTTTCTTGTAAATATACAGGCGTCTCTCGTATTCGTTCCGTGTAGTATCGAAATCGTGTTATACGAGACTTTTTTAAACTTATTAACATATTTTTTACACTAATTTATCATGTACATAGTAAAAATCATGTCAATATGTATCGTGTTGTATCGAAACCGTGTTATACGAGACTTGGAAATAATGTAAATCAAAGCATGTCTATTGTGTTATATCGAAACCAAGTTTCATGAAAAACAAAGTAAAACCTCATTAGAGTTATCAAACATTAACAGAATGTATTAAACAAAAAAGAAATGTCTTCTTTATTAAAGATAACTTTCGTGTTATATCAAAACCATGAAGTATTAAATTGAAGTTTCGTACTGTGTAATATCGAAACCGTGTTGTGCAAGTACCGTGTTATACGAGGGACGAATGTACTACAGTAAATTTGTTAAAATCGAACGTCAATTACATTGATTGTATTAAAAATAAAACCTGCTAAGTGTGAAGCATATGCAAAATATAATGCTGTGGTTTTATTTTAATTTAGAAGCAAAATTACCCACTTATAATTGTAATGTGTGTTGTTTAAATGCTAACACTGAAAAACACAATTACAGCATATAACCAAATCCAGAATAAAACATTCTTAAAAATTGGATGGTATGATAAATTGAGGAATGTCTCCACATGCTTTTCAGCACTTATTCAACATGGTGCGAATATTTGTAATGCTCTTGCTCAAATGTTCTTGACATTGAAATATGAATATAGCTTAAAATTACTCCTCTGTTAATTTGAAAGGATGATCTTTTTAAAATCCATACGGAAAATACATGCCTAATGACTATCATACTAAACTTGTTACCAAACTACTATATTATTTTTACCATTAACTACTAATATAGTGCTTTTGTAGAAAACAATAAATTAAAGTACAAGAAAAATATATTTGACCCAAAGAAAGACAATCATTTTCTCTTTTAACTATAGCTTTGATATTTAATATTTAAATACATAATTGAAAAAACTATATATGTCATTGCTTTGACAGAATTTTTGAAACATATCAATAACATAAAGCATATATACCACTACTATTATACACTTAAGTGTTGCTTATACCTTTTACTTAAAATGCAATGTTGATTTAATGCTCATTTTCTTTTGATTCCCCTCACTAGAATACTTTGCTTAATTTCTACTTTCCTCATACCCCTAATTTCTTACACCATAAAATTACAGATAGTGATCTCCAACTTTTAATGCCAGCATGCCAAAGAAGTTTTGTAAATGTTTTTCTTTTGACATTTATGAAACTTTTGCACCAGGAAAAACTTTAGAGTACTGAGCTAACTACAGTAATAACTTAGAGAAGCATATTCATTCTTGGTATAATAACAGCAAGAATTTGTTTTAAAATAGAATAATACACAGATTTTTTTTAAGCCAGCTGTGTTATGAATACAAATTGAACATTCAACTTCGGGCCACATTGAAATAATTATTTTTATACTTATATTCACAGGAAGTTTGTGCATCAGATGAACTTAAAACTGATTTCTGGCTACAAAGCATAGACCCACCATTTCAAAGATTCTAATGGTTGTTCTTGCTCATTGAAAGGTCCAGTTAAAGCATTATTACCAGCAAAATTAAGACTTTGCAGCAGACTTTAATAAAGTAAATGTCATGCAAAGTCTAAATTCAACTAGTGTCGTGCTTTAAGTTTCCATGAAATCATCTATCTTCTCGCTATTCAGGATCAAACAATTGCCATCTTGGTAAACTAACATGGAGGAACCCTTCTGAAAAATATACAATAAGCAAAAAATGTATTCATAATTCACAATACAAATTGAACATTCAACTTTGAGCACATTGAAATAATTATTTTTATGCTTATCCCACAGGAAGTTTGTGCATCAGATGAACTTAATACTGATTTCTGACTGCAAAGCATAGACCCACCATTTCAAAGATTCTAATGGTTGTTCTTGCTCATTGAAAGGTCCAGTTAAAGCATTATTACCAGCAAAATTAAGACTTTGCAGCAGACTTTAATAAAGTAAATGTCATGCAAAGTCTAAATTCAACTAGTGTCGTGCTTTAAGTTTCCATGAAATCATCTATCTTCTCGCTATTCAGGATCAAACAATTGCCATCTTGGTAAACTAACATGGAGGAACCCTTCTGAAAAATATACAATAAGCAAAAAATGTATTCATAATTCACAATACAAATTGAACATTCAACTTTGAGCACATTGAAATAATTATTTTTATGCTTATCCCACAGGAAGTTTGTGCATCAGATGAACTTAATACTGATTTCTGACTGCAAAGCATAGACCCACCATTTCAAAGATTCTAATGGTTGTTCTTGCTCATTGAAAGGTCCAGTTAAAGCATTATTACCAGCAAAATTAAGACTTTGCAGCAGACTTTAATAAAGTAACTGTCATGCAAAGTCTAAATTCAACTAGTGTTGTGCTTTAAGTTTCCATAAAATCATCCATCTTCTCGCTATTCAGGATCAAACAATTGACATCTTGGTAAACTAACATGGAGGAACCCTTCTGAAAAATATACAATAAGCAAAAAATGTATTCATAATTCACAATACAAATTGAACATTCAACTTTGGGCACATTGAAATAATTATTTTTATACTTATCCCAGAGGAAGTTTGTGCATCAGATGAACTTAATACTGATTTCTGACTGCGAAGCATAGACCCAGCATTTCAAAGATTCTAATGGTTGTTCTTGTTCATTGAAAAGTCCAGTTAAAACATTATTACCAGCAAAATTAAGACTTTGCAGCAGACTTTAATAAAGTAACTGTCATGCAAAGTCTAAATTCAACTAGTGTTGTGCTTTAAGTTTCCATGAAATCATCCATCTTCTCGCTATTCAGGATCAAACAATTGACATCTTTGTAAACTAACATGGAGGAACCCTTCTGAAAAATATACAATAAGCGAAAAATGTATTCATAATACAAATAGAACATTAAACTTTGGGCACACTGAAATAAAGCATTTTTATACACATGTACGCAGGAATTTTGTGCATCAGATGAACTTGGAACTGATGTCTGACCAGTGAAAAACCCACAATCTCAAAAATTTCAATCATTGCTCTAACAATGACTGCTCACTGAAAGGTGAACTTATACTTCAGGTTCTATTGACAAATGTACCAGGTGCCCTACTAATTTAATAGAACAGTGTTTCATGCTTAAATAATTTAGCTCTTAGCAAACTACAAAAATCTTTCATTTGTTGCTAGACAAAGTTCAAGTTCAGTAGAGATTAAAAATCTGGCATATAATTTTAAGTAATGAATTAAACAGCTAAATAGTTTGAATTATGTAAGGATTAGGAAATAAGTATTTTACTCATGATAAACACCTATTTGTTACACATATATAATGCTGGATAAGAATAATACATAAAATGCATGAAGTTTGACAGTAAATTAAACAGCATACTGATTTCTGACACCAAGAATATGAAAATTAATAAATGTTCATTTTTGGCACACCCGGGGAGGCTAATAGGGAGAATATTCAACAAGAAGAAAAGATATGATGGTTGAAGGGAAGGGGACTTAACAGGAAGAACCTTTACAGAGTTAATTTTTGAAGGAAATATTTTGCCGGGAAATTGAACAGTCAAAGGGCTATTCCACGGAAAACTGAAATTTTTTCCCGCACGTGACGCTTCGTATATGTCATAAAAAATAATAATTTAAAAGGATAATGAACAAAGTTTTGTTGCTTAAGACATCACAAACGCATGTGTGACTTCTTTAGCCAAAACTTTCTTCAAAAATTATTTCTTTTTTATGAAATACAGAAACCGTCACGGACAAAATGACCATTTTCTATGGAATAGGCATAGACATTTTTTTTCAATGGTTTAAATAATTATTTCTAAACTTATCAGATATGTTTCCTTTACATTGGAACCATAGCTTTCAAAATCAGCAATTTGTTTCGTCATCGTTGTATTAATAGAGCAAAAATATTAGCTTATCCACAAGCAAGTTACCAGAGGTTGACTTTAGATGTCCGCACGTGACGCATGTAAATAAATTTTAATTTAAATAACAAAATTGTTTCAGAAGTATCTTTGTATCAAATTTAAAGATTAAAAAAATTGCTTACCCCAGTTTCATTAAAATATTAAGAGATATGACGAAATGTTAATGAAATTTAAGCATATTTTTGTCCCACATGTGACGGAGGAATGGTCCTAAATTAGTTTCAACTATGCAACAGGAAAAGAAAATAAATGTCAGAATGATGTCATTTGATGCTCAACTACACAGGAGACAGAAAGAATTCTTACTTAAGACTTGATATTTGAAAGAAAGTTAATTTTGGCAGAAAATTAAATTTGCTGCAAAATATTCCTAATTGTTCAAGGAACAAAAATGCTTTACAGTACAATTTTCGGATACGGTTCCATACAGGTCCCGCTCTGGTCCCGCAAGTTCCCGTTGGCGATGGACTCGGGTCCCGCTTGGCGATTCAGAACTCTCTTCAGTTTCATGAATTGTTTAGCGATGCCAAAGATTGGCATGCAGCCAATTGTGGTAATCGCGCAAGTATTAGAATAGGATACGTAATCAGGGTCGGTATCCAAATTAAATGCAGTGTTGTTCATTTAAGTTTAATGTTATTGGGGTTCGTGTATAAGATGTGATCGGTTAAGGTATAGATACAGATCGAGAGTGATGTTAGGGGGTTCGCGTTGTTGCTCAGTTGCTCCTCGTCCCCTTCCCTCCCCCCATTCGGACGCTTTTTTCTGGGGGCCGTCTATGCATTTTAAATTAAAAAGTAAATTTTTTAAATTAATTTAGAGCCTTTAAAATAGAGGCAGTGGTGTATCCACGGAAGCGTATATCCCCCAAACTGTTTTTCTGCCTCCGCCACTGGGGGGTTACGGGGGGGGGGGGAGAGATGGATGTGTGTAATTTTGTGCTTTTCTTCAATTATATTTAATGCATTGTTGGAAGATTGTATCGTTGCAACATTTTAACTGTTTTTCTGCCGCCGCCACTGGGGGGGGGGGGGGGATTAACGCGTTTAAAGTCATGTTATGGGTTTCTTTGTTTTGTTTTTTTTAAATATATTTGATGTATTTTTGGGGGATTGTTTCGTGGTAATATTTCATAATTGAGGGTAGGGTGTTTCAAAGAAAGGGGGGTACTCACCCCCCCCCTTTAAACCTTATTATCTTCTACCTTAAATGTTACAAAGGGATAGATTGTGTGTGGAGGGGGGAAGTGTACATGTTAAAACTTTGGGCGGGGGTTGTATCTTTAAATTTTAATGGGGCCTTTCACTCATTATATATCACGGAAGATTGTTTCGCGGAACATTGCATAATTGAGGTTGGGGGGGGGGGGAAGACGTGTAGAAATTTAAATTTTGGGCGGTGAGGATTGTATTTTTTAATTTTAATGCATTTGAGTCATCATTCCACGGAAGATTGTTTCGTGGTGACATTTTATAGTTAAGGTTGTGTAGCGGGAGACGTGTATATATTACAACAGGGGGGGGTTGTATTTTTAAATTTTAATGGGGCATTTGAGTCTTCATTCCACGGAAGATTGTTTCGTGGTAACATTTTATAGTTGAGATTGTGGAGGGGGAGACGTGTATATATTACAACTTGGAAGGGGGGTTGTATTTTTAAATTTTAATGCATTTGAGGCAGCATTCCACGGAAGATAGTTCGTGGTAACATTTCATAGTTATGGTTGTGTAGCGGGAGACGTGTATATATTACAACTTAGGGAGGTGGTTGTATTTTTAAATTTTGATGCATTTGAGTCGTTATTCTACAGGAGATTGTTGCATGGTAACATTTCATAGTTGGGGGCAGGGGTATAACCAGAAAAAAGGTAAGTTCATTAGTTGTGTAAGAGTCCCGAGGAGGAGGGAGGGTTTAGAAAAATCTCCACATTTCCTTAGTTTTCTTTTTGGGGGGGGGCGGGGGGGGGGGGGGGGCACATTCTTACTTGATATTTCCCAAGTCCATGTATTTTGTATTGGAAATCAAGTGGTTTGGCAGGGAATAGAATGAATAGTTTACAAGAAAAAGAATCGCACTGTGTACGGCAAGTTTTATTTTTAATTAGTCATCAGAAACAAAAAAGAAAATATATAGAAAACACATTCAGTCTAGGTTACAAATTTTTCGTAAATATTTCTGTACAGAAAAAGGTTTTTAAAAATAATTTTAAAACCTTAATTTAGTAACGATTCCAGTGATGTAAGATTTGCAGACGTATTTAAAGAACTGTATTGAGATGTTTGTTTATGTTGCGCGCGGTGTATTTAAATACGCCGCGTGTAACAGTACTTGAATAACGCGAACGACGTCGTCAGCGACAGTTAATTATCTTTCAAATTAATTAAGAAACTAGTCGATAATTATTTTAAAAGTCTTATTTGTTCGCAGATTGTTTACAGTCTTCAGTAAAACAGTTAAGTTACCGGATCGAGTTCAGCCTTCTCACAATAAAGCCTTTCTCTGCATGTTAACCATTATCAAAACCAATTATCAAATTATCATTCCGTTGAGCGAGTTTGATTGTTGAAACACACGCGTTACTTGATCATCGGCTATTATTTATATGAGGATATTGTTAATATGTAGTTGAAAGCAGTAAAATAATATAAGTGATGTGTAAAAAAGAAATCTTTGATTAAACGTCTAACTGGGAGTTTTAGTGGAACTCATCCTTATGAAACATTTTATTATTTTGAACAAATAAATGAAATCTTATGTTTGAATAGGGGGAGGATTTGAAAAATATTACATAATACGTGAAGTTTTTTTTTTTAATTTTTGCAACGTAGAAATTTTTTTTGGACGTGGGGTCGATATCATGCGATAAAAGAAAAAAAAAATCAGCACATTAAAATATCATTTCTTTATTAAACCTATAGAAGAACTAGAAAAAAAAAGAGGTAAATTCAAAAAAAAAAAAGTACCGCAATAACGTGTCTATATAATTAGCTCAATATATTAAAAAGCAGTAATCAGAATGCGTTTTACTTTAATAAACCGCATATAAATTGACACAAAAAAATAATTGGAAAAAAAACGGCAAGGGAAAATAATACGCTGGAATTTCTTGCTCGCGTTTCAGTTTTCTAGACAGTCTAAACCTTAAGAGGCAGGAAATCCAGGATCAAAAAATATTAAGTTTGCGCGAAGCGAGCATTGGGAGGAGCCTCCTAGTTTATGTATTAGAAGTGGTGTTTTTCAGTGTTTTTTTGCGCAGCACTTATGTTACATAATCAGATTCACAGAGACCATGAATATAATAGCCAATATCTATCCACTATCATCAATGGTAATTTTGATAAAATTAAATTATATTTTCCCAATTATTGTAAACTAGAAAGTCATCCATCATGGTATGACGGGTGAAAATTTGCTTCTATGTACATTTGAACCCAGCGATTGCCTGTTTGGTGATATTTTGGTAGTGTAAATTAAATTTGGCAGTTTAATCCTTACTCCAGTGGATTAAACATTAACTCCAATATAGATAGCGGTCATTGTTGACCATTTTTACGTTTCTTTATTCTCATAAACTGGCAGTCTTACCAAAAAAAACAGTTAAGTCACCGGATCGTGTTCAGCCTTGTCACGATAAAGCATTTCCTAAACATTACCAAAACATATTATGAAAAGTTCATTTGTTGAAACTCGCGGGTTACTTTATCATCGGCTATTATTTATATGAGGATATCATTCATAAAAATAAGCATTTCGAGGGCATAAACATGTACATTAAATGCATTATACTTATATGTAAAGAATGAAAGAACAGGGTTTCCAAGTTTTTGTCAGTTGGTTGTTTTATCCCCGGTTTTAACCGCAGCTTTTACAAGCAGGTAAAAAACCCCTCCTATTCCGCAAATTACTAATTTTTTAACCGAGTGATTGTTTCTTGTGACTGCTGAAATATTTTAATTCATTTGTTCAAATGTTTTGTTTTTAACATGTTCCTGGTTAAAGTAAGACAAAACAACGTTAGAAGAAGCACAAATTTGTAAATTACAGCAGACACGTGTTTCGGCGTTATAGGGAACGCCTTTTTCAATGCAAAAAATAATGAGCTTATGGATGGCTTTTGTCGGATGTCTTTTCATCCATAAGCAAAAAATAATGAGCTTATGGATGAAGAGACATCCGACAAAAGCCATCCATAAGCTCATTATTTTTTTGCATTGAAAAAGGCGTTCCCTATAACGCCGAAACACGTGTCTGCTGTAATTTACAAATTTGTGCTTCTTCTAACGTTGTTTTGTCTTACTTTACTGTTCAGCACAAAGGTATTTATTTATCTTCTGTTCCTGGTTGTCTGCTTTGTAACTGCTTGAAATTTTTTACGAATTCATTTTTGCCTCATTAATTACAACCTTTATTTCATTTGTATTAATGTTCCTCATTATAGATTTTCTTCTGTGGTGAACCAACTCACAGGAATTTCGTTCATGTGAATTGGTCAAAACATTTTTTCGGAAATGAACTTTAATACATGATAATAACATGAACTTTATCCTTTTATCATACCGAAAATCATTTCTGATTTGCAACAAATATCACAGCTAGGCGTGGGCGAAGCTGGCGACAGCCCACGGCCTTGCAATGAAACTTAGATTTACGTCATAAAATACCCAAAGATCTGAAGTTATCTAATCCTACTAAAAATAATAATATTCTGTAAAAAATGCAATAAATATGATCCATTTTTGTAGCAAATGTGTGAACTATGAGAGAGTACCAGTGTTAACATTATCCAATCAGAGTAATTATTTGAACTCATCACCTCTTAATTTTTAACCCCCCACACACAAAGGAAGGAGGTTATAAATTTCACGTGTCTGTGTATCTGTGTGTCTGTCTGTGACACTCTAGCGCCTAAACGGATGGACCGATTTTGAAAAAAAAAAAAAAAAAAAGAATTTGTTCGAAAGGAGAGTTGATCGAGAGTGTTCTTAGCTAGGGGTTTCATCTGTGGATGACATTAATTAACCAAGATATTATTTAAAAACCTCTAAAAGGTTTTTAGCAATTTTAGCTGTGAAAACATAGTTAAAAATTTTAAAAAATATTTATCTGTTGCCAGTTTCTATTTTATAGCAAATAAAGTACTTGACTTAGATTTTTAATAATATAAGGCTTTAAAAGAATTTTCAAATTTTCCTCTCGATTTTACAGTTGCGACTCGATCGGATGTTTTTTTTTAATTTTTAATTTAATCGTTGCTTGTCTTCTGTAATATTCTTTTTCCCTTCCTTTTTAAAATTTACTCTCCTTTTAACTCATTAGTCCTTTTATTATTGTTTCATTACTAATATATAATATATCTTATGTTGTGTTTTTAATCTCCTTTTGACATATGCGGTAGGATGCAACGCACCATTCTTAAGTTGTAGTTTATGAGAAAATCCTTAATTTTAAGCACGAGAAGACAATTTGTAAAACTATTATGTTGTGGTTGAACTCAGGGTTGTCGAGAGCCAAGGCGGATTACTAGTTAGTTTGGTCGCCAGGCCCCCCTCCCTATATAAAACTTATAAAAATTAAACACAACTCTGATTCCGACACGGGCCCTTGCAAGGGTCGGGCTCCTCGCATCGGACTAGGCTGACATGCCCTCTCAATTGTCCCTGGCTGAATTATTATGTGATAAGTGGGGTACTATGTGGTATGGGGCCCCTTTTTTCTATTCATATTGACTAGACAAGATTATTGCGCGAAATTATTTAAACTTAAATGAAACCCTCCCGCATGCGGAGACGTTGAAATATATATGATATGAGTTTTTACATCTATAGATCAAATAAAAATGAAGCATGGAATTTCTATTCCCATTGTATTATAGAAATAAATCAGAGCTTAATTACCAATCAGACCAAGCTGTTTGGCCATGGGTCCCCGATTTTTAAGGGTCCCAAAGAGACTAAAATTGTAGTAGTCTACTATTTAAGAAAATTCAGGTACTCTTCATTTATTTACCTTTTTTTTAGGAGAACAAGTGTGGGATGCTCTAACTTCCAACAACAAGTATTTTGCATGAATGGTTTAACACCTCAACAACCCTGAAACCATTACCCCCTAGTTTCCATTAATGCTTACGTTTGACTACTGCAGAGGACCCCCGAAAAATGTTTGTTTAGGAATTGTCACCCACTATGTTACCGGGACCTGAAAATATTATACAGAAAGATCCAACTAGGAACACACCACGCGTAGTGCATATATCCAAAGCAAAAGATCACAGGTTGACCTTAATTCGTTCAAGTGTTGTTACGTAACCTGTCTGATATGCAGTGAATTTTAACTGAACGTGAATTTTAAGTATTTGGACTGCAGACTGACAATAAGATAATTATGCTGGAAGCAATCCTTTTTTCAGAAGCCTATACTAGCTTTAGAAATGTTCAAAATGGAGTTAAAACTGCATATTTTGGGTAAAACAGCAGCACTTATCTAAAAAAGTAGCGCTACTAGCGAAGAACTAGTTTCCTATTACAATTCAGAGCCCCCAAACATATATAAAATTCCTTCTCAAACTCTGGGCACCAAAGAAAAAAACCTTTTTTTTTTTTTTTTTTTTGTTCCCCTGTGTTTTAGTTTCTTCTCTCCCACAACTAAGCATCTTTCCAAGGCAAATAATCAACAAATAAAATAACTTTTGAGCTCAGACGTCCAAGATTTTAATAATGTTTGGCTCGCAGTTAAATGTGAAAAGCGAAAATGTTTCTTTTTTTGTCCAGTTTTTCAGGCATTAGTATTTTTTTACATTATTTTATGAATCGCCATGATAAACCAAAATTCAAAATTTGTACCCCCCCCCCCCTTCCACACCAACATCATCTTTTATAACTTTGTTAAAACTTGCATTAAAAATTTTACTTAAGTCTCATTTAAAGGAATGTACGTTCAACATGATGTTGAAAACCAATTGTTCCAAATAAAATATTTATGTAAAAACCTTATTTTAAAAAAACGCGATCTACGACATTTTTCGAAAAATTATTTTTTTAGCTATCGACTACAGCAGAGTCAAGATTGTAGAATGAATATTAAGAAATTAATGTTTGCGACAGAGCTTTTTTGAGTAACAGAGAGATGTCAATTAATGGGTCAATTTTGAAACCTTAAGTTCCTTTCAACTACTTACAAGCTTAAGAATTCCTGTATCAGCTACTAAAATAAAAAAAAAGGAATAAAAATACTGAAATATGTTTTTGAAGTCTCCCCCCCCCAACCCTTTAGCTGATTGATTGACTTAATATGGATTTCCTGCAGCCTGCACCAGTAAATGCGATGTTAGTTTAAATTGCGTCAAATGTAATTTTTAGTTATAATCAAGGACCTCGCGAAATTCAGTTGCCCACCCTCAGTTTTGATGTAGCTACGCCACTTTGAGAGCATCATTTTTTTTTTTTTTTTTTTTGAATTTCCCGTATTATCATATGCTTTAATCTTTGGCGATATTTTTTTCCTGCCTGAAATAGAATCACATGTGCTACTATGTTGCTAAAATATTGCCTGATAGGTGGCACTAAAAGTTGAGTAAATATTTCACACTTTGCCCCCACATTCCCCTACTTTGAATGTGATAGTATTAGTATGAAACTATTTGAATTTATTTTGTGTTCTGGATAAAACTCATATCGGAGTTTTCGGAATTTATTCTGGATAAATTCACATCGTCAAAACTGCACATGAAGGAACTGATTGTTCAAAACACAAGACAAAATATAGAAATCACCAAAGGAAAAGCATGAAAACACGCAGAATACACAAAACGAGTTAGAAAAAAAAAAGCATAGGATTTGTGCATCAAAAATTCTTTAATTTGATATGATTTTAAAAACAGCCAGTGTCATACATTCAATGAATATAAATCCGCCCCCACTCCCCTCTTTCCTGCCTGCACAGCTGGGAAAGTAAACAGTATAATGCGTCAGTGGGTGGGGCAGATCAATTTGCACGACAAGGGGACAAGGGAAAGGGATTGACGTGTGTGGGCTTCGTCGAAAGCTTCCCGTGAGGCGAAAGGGCATTATAAAACGGTCGTAAAAACTTCTTTCTTGTGATTGAAAGGCAACTACTACTGATAAAAATTTCCTTAAGTGGGCAGGGATGGGAAAGAAAGACGTTATAAGTATCATATATTTGTAATGTCAAAAGCACTTTGGATTAAATCCTCCTCTCTATTTCTTGCTTTTACAAATAAATTAAGTAACAAAAGTGGGCAATTCCACGGGTAACTGACATTCACGAAGCAAAACAATCAGAATGTTGAAACATACAAACCCAAAATTCATTTTTTCTTAAAGATAGTTCCTCCTTGGTTTGTTGTCTTTTAATGCTAAATTTAATGGTGAAATTGAATTTTGAAATTAAATATTCGATTATTTTACATAAGTATAGTTAAAAACACGCAACTGTCTAATCCTATTACAATTGGATTGGAAGCAAATCATATAATATATATATATATATATATATATATATATATACAGTAAAACCTGTGTAAGTTGACCACTTGCGGTGCAGTACTTTGGTGATCAACTTATAAAGGGGTAATTTTTTTATTTTTTTTTTGTCATTTCTTGCACCACGTTTTCATTTTTTGACTAATTGACACTTACTCTTTCTGTTCAACTCACTTTCGTTGTTTAACATTTACTTTGAAACAAAAATGTAAAATGTTATTCAAATATTTTTAGAGATAATTTTCCCAGAATGACGTATAATGTGTCATGCAATTTTAAAATTTCAGTAAATTGATCAAAAAAATAAATCTTATATCTTATTGTTTATGAAAAGTTACTTGTTAGGTATTAATAGTTCCTAAAAATTCATAGCTATTCAAAAATAATAAATTTTTCGCTTTATTTTTTTTCTCACATACATTTATAACCATGATGATCTATTGTTCAACAAAATAATTCCTTATTGAAGTTTGGCGCATTTATTAGACACTAGTTTTAGAATTTCCATATGTGGCAGCTAATTTTCTTTGGATTTCTCCCATTTCAATTAATTTTAATATTTCATACTTTTTATCAATCTCAAGTTCAACTAACTTTCTTTTTGAAGGCATTTTAAGTAAAACTTATAACGCAAAGAACAACAAGATGAACTTTCATAGTTCAAAAAGGCTAGTTGAAAATGAAAATGTCCTATCTCTTAATCCCTTGCACCAGAAATACTGAAATGCAAGTAACTTTACTCTTTAGCACAATTCCAGTGTTGCCACAAAATATTGCAACTGGAAAAAAAGAAACTTTGTACTTTTCTATTGGCACACGTTTTCATTGAGCAGAGTACAAAAGGCAATCTCAAATAGAAGAAAAGAAAAACAAGTTTGGAAAAAATTAGCAAGAAAAAATTGAGTAAGAACAAGCTAAAACTTATACAGCATAATACTATTAGTAAATGTAAAAAAAATATTGGTGTCCTGGACTCTAGCTGAAAAAAAAGTTATTTTGAACCCCCCCCCCCCCCCCACCGGACAATGTTTCCATGAGTTTTATTTTTCATGTGTTTTTTTTTTTTTTTTTTTTTTTTTTAGGAACCTTTCAGGCCAACGAATCTACTTTTAAGTACATAAATATGTGCACAAATGTACTTTGAAAGTGGACATAAAATATTTTAACGTTTCAAGCCAATTAAATACTAAACCCAATATGATACAGCGTTCCCACTCTTCCAGCAGTTTAAAAAGATAAGGCCTTTATGTGACTTTTTCCGGCACATTTTTACCGATTCACGCCAATGGTGCAACAAGGTACTTTTCATGGTGGAAAGAGTTTCGCTTATAAATAATCGTAAACACATTATATAGGTCGGCAGGGCCTGATTACTGAATAGGCCAACTAGGCCTTGGCCTAGGGCCCCCCGCTCTTTAGGGGCCCCCAAATTGCTAAAATTGCTTTACCCAACGAAAAAAAACGGTAATGTTTGATTACAGGGGCCCCTGAAAAAGGGTTTGGCCTAGGGCCCCTCAACGTCTTAATCGGGCCCTGTAGGTCGGACCTAGTTATCGGTCACCCTTCGCGACTTAGCGAAAGTAAGCTAAAAGCGGGGTGTCCTTAAAACCAATTCATATGCATTTGTTAATAAATAAGAATATATATGAATAGAAAATTCTTTGTCAAATCTAATATGTTCCAAATTATCAGTTTATTAGGTTGTAGCTTTTTAGCAAATGTCTTTGCCCGTTTATTATAAGTCGAAGGGTTCGTAAAATCCTAAAAAATAGAACCTTTTTTTTCATGTTTAGGGTTTTTGACTACTAAATATCGATATTACGGAAGACCCTACACAGGGCCGCGCCAAGCCTGATCGGCGCCGTCGTGCAAATGTCTTTTGAGCGCCTTTATGCTCTGGCGTTCGAGGAAAATATAGTTAACACCTGCTGGGAGGTTTTATAGACAAATATAAAACGGGAAAAGAATAACGTTTGGAATTTAGTTTATACAAAAAAAATGCGTGAATATTTATTTTTTCAATGTGGTGTACGTTTTTACTTCATATCTCGAAATTATTTTGAGTTCAGCAGCTCCTCTGATATGCTAATGCGTTTTGGAAGAAGAAAATACATTAATATCTAAGTTAAAGCCACTTTGAATATCTATCTAATCTCTAATAAGTGATGAATAATTAATAAAACTTTTATGGCTGTCAAAACATGATAACAGGAGCAGTGACGCAACTAAAAAATAGGTTTAAGGGGCACAAATTGAAAGAAAAACTCTTTTACTAAGAGGGGCCCAGGGATTCTCCCCGGAAAATTTTTGAAATATGTAGTTTGAAAAACGCAATTTTAGACGGTTTTTAGTTGTGTTATGGGGAAAATGGGTACAAGGCAATCTGCGGAAATTTATAGAAGTTGAAGCTTTAAAATATGATTGTATAGTTCATATCTATAGACGTTAGAATAAGGAATCGAACTCTGAGATTCTACCCGATCGTTTTTTTCTTTGAAAAATAGATAGAAATCAGTTCCCCTTTTCTCCCCACCAATTTTCCGAAATTGAACAAAAACGCAATTAAAGACACTTTGAAGATTTTTACAAGAAGGGAATTCTGAAGCTCCCCCCCCCCCCCCGATTTTTTTTTTTTTTTTTTTTTTTTCAAAGTTAAAGTCCTAAAAACCTAAGCAGTATTCTATGATATTAGGAGATGTGGTTCAGAGGCTATTCTAACTTAGGTTTTTCAAAAGACTTATGAAAAATTGAAGTTTTTATGATATTTAAGAACGGAGGCCTTTGCTCAAACATTTCTGAAAATGAAGTCTTGAAAACGTGATTGTAAGATCATATTTGGTGACATTACGGCCGGCATTCTTTCGAAATTGAAGCTCTCAAAACGTAATTTAAGTGATTTTCGAACGGAGTTTCAAGCGATGTTGTTTTGGATTTGCTCGAAATTTTGTGAGCTTTCTCGAAATTTTGTGAAATTGAAGATCTGGAAACGAAGTCTGAGATGCTCCTTAATGCTTTTTTATGCGCACTAGGAAAAAAAGAAAAAAAAAAGAAATAGGACCCGATGGGAGTAGCTGACCAATTTATGGATATTAAAGTTTTAACCCAACACACATCATTATTTTTTCCTTATGAAAATCACTTTGTTGGACGCGTCCCCCCCCCTCCCTTTCAGAAGTAAATATTTTTGAAAAACATTCAACTAAGCATTCTGGAGGGTAGGGGGCACGGGGCGGTGCAACCAAAGGGGTGTCCTCTGAACAGTCTGGTTGCGCCACGAAACAGGAGGTGACTGATTATATTTCTGAATTAAAGGATAATATTGCAGAGGATATTCCGCTTTAAAATCTGAGACTGAAACTTGTCGCTAAAAAGACTACTTCCAACTTACGAAGTCGTTGAAAAGGCATTCAATTTAATGTCTAAAACAAAAACATTGTCCAAAGCTCTTTCTTAAATTTAATACACAAATAGTTGAAGAAAAAGGGGATGAAGGAATTGAGTAATCATGGTTAAGTCGTTACTTTTCTGAACTAAAAGTTAATGTAAATTATTGTCTACAAAAAATGCATATTACGCACAAGTAAATAATATACTAACGTGCTTAACGTATTTTTTAATGTATGATAATATGATGCAGTGGAATTACCAAAGACAGTAGTTAAAAATCACAAAAAGACATTTTGCACAAATTATAACATATTCACCGCAAGAACAAAAATGGGGAATATTAAATTTCTTGCGCTACTTCGTATGCTCAACCTTGTGAAATTATAAACATACCGAAATAACAATCATGGCTCCACATATGAAGAAAAATGCCGATGTATGCACTAATTAGCATTACGTGTTTTCAGTGTAAAAGGTTGCGCTTCTGAATTGCATATTCAGACACAACAAGGCATTTTTCGCCCTTATAGATAGGCAGCAATGAGGATTGCATAGTAAGACGAATGGACGAAATGCATAGTAATCGTGGTTCCTCTTCAATAGTTTTCTTTCTGCTTAGTTTATTAAGTATTATTTCGTAACATAAAACCTGACAGACGTTATATGTTAGAAAAAGTTATTTGGGACCAACTTTTAATATTTTCGCAGTATGCCATTCAATAAACTTAAGAAGTTTTAAAATGATTGAATATTGCCACTAGCGCAGCCAGAATTTACCTTACTGGGGAAAGCAGAGGGGGTGTTAAAACAGTCCTTCCACCTAATTAAAATCCTATCATAAGAATAATCATATCGTTCAAAACAAAGGGATCCCATGCCATCATGCCTTCTTGATTGTAATCATTCAGCAGCAAAGAATTATTTGGTACATGGGTACTGTTTCCTTTTATTGTGCTAAATTTTTCTTGACTACACTGCAAAAGACTGAAGAAATATGTATTAACTTTATTTCATTTCCCCCCAGACATGTTTCTTTTCTGCATGCTAAGAGAGATGCCTATTCATTAGGTTCTATTGAAATGCTCTGACACTCTCCCATTAATAACCTTATAATTCCGTTCAAATGCCGTAGTCGTGCGTTGATTTAAAAAAAAACTCTAGTTGACAAAGCACGACAATGGCTTCTGAATTGAATTATAATGTTATTAATGTGAAAGTGACAGAGCATTTCAATAGAACTAAATGAATAGGAATATCTAACATATCAAAGCACTGGTTTTAAACGATGATATCAAACAGTACCACACCTTGTTTCAAAACATTTTAAGGTTTTTTTCCCAATATCGGGTTTCAGTTTTTAAAAGTTTTTTTTTTTTTAAATATTTTTCGTTTAGAACTATGATGGACAACAAAATAATAGCGTAAGTAATACGCACTTAAAAAGCAAGCATTTTAGTTTGAGATGCAATAATGGTCAACTAAATTTATTGCTATTACTCGCTTTTAAACTGATAGAAAATTTTAACTATACATGATTGATCTTACTTCATAAGACTATAATTAGTAATCAACATCAAACTTGTTTCTTATTCCTATAATAATAAATTATTTAAAATCCGCGCTAAAGAAATGGATTAAAATCGAGATTTACCAGGTAAAATCCACTTCTATTGTTGAAGTCGGTTGAAATGAGCGTATGTTACTCGGTCTGTAATGACGAATCGATTATCACCTTATTCATTAAAAATTGGATAAAATGTTTAGGGGCTTAAACCTTGCTTAAAGTTTAATATGTGTTTATAGGTTTCTTGTTTTTTTTTTTTTTTTTTTTTTTTTTTTTTAGTACGTAGCATTTTTATGAAAACAATTAAGTGAAGTTTCGTAATGGTAATTTCTTACTATTTCTGAAATACATTTACATTAAAAAAAATGAAATTATATAGGGTAACGACCACCAGTAATTGGCACTTTAAGAGTTTATTCTTAAATTTACTCTGTTTTCATTACTTAGAAAAAAAATATTCACTTGCAAATATTTTTTATTAAAGAATCCACGTCTATGCATCTATTTAGTTCACTAAAATCAAAAATATTCGAATTAATGTTTTTATAAAAATATATGTATAAATAGTTACCAAAATCACCAGTAATTGGCACCTGATACCCCAGTGTATGACACCTTGTGATCCAGTAATTGGCACATGTTAATAAAACTGGAAAATCACCTTATTTTTGACTTTTAGATTACATACCAATTTCATCATCATAAGAATCGTAATTAATGTTAATTTAAAGTAGGTAATTTTACATAAATCAATGTTAAATGACACATCTTGAAAAAGTATTTCATAGAGCTAAATAAATTTGGAGCGTTGCATTACAAAAAAC